>NW_012130102.1:207924-214352 GCF_000143395.1 Atta cephalotes | reverse complement strand
CACTCTATATACGACTATAAGTTAAACTATAAAAATTAACATTTTATTTTTTACAGTGTATTAATCTTATATTATTAATTCATATCTTTAATTATTAATACTTTTTCACTTTTTTCGCATGATATAAGTATAACAAAAATAGCGGATAAGAAATCAATTATTTCTTGTAACCATTTATTATTTTTTGATAACAGACATCTGTTAGGGGAATTGTAAAGAATACAATTTTGCTAGGTTATTTTGTGCACAGATAACACGTGTAGTACAACATGAAAATGTCAAATTATATATCATAGGCACACACATCGATATGCCGTGTTTTTTTATATAAACAATCTTGATATAAATTCCGTTTGTAAATTTCTAGTAAACATACAATAAGATTCAAACACGCAAACTTGGTAACGCTATTAATTATTAATTACAACAATGTAATAGAAAAATTGACAACGCTTGGCCACATTATTTATTTATGCAACAGTAAAATTATAAATGATTAGTTATTTATTAAAAATTTATATTGGGTACTGTAAATATATTATTTAAAGTGAAAAAGAAAACTCGTATTTTTAATAAATTTTAAACTCACTGTTATGTTAATACATTAATATATATTATTAATGTATATATAATTATAACTTACATTTAAATTTTAATATTTTTAATAAATTAAAAACGTTATCTAAGATATATCTAAGAAATGTGTGTACCATCCAATAAAAAAAAGCGATCTAAGAGACAAGCCTTCAGAGAAAAGAAAAAGCTTACATTCATTTCAGAGAAGAACTCTTAAATAAATTTATATAAATTTCTTAAGCATTGTGAAAACTTTCCTTCGAGAATTCGATTCCTTCGAGAATTCCACACATGAGAAAAATTAGCTAAGATATCAGTTATGTATAGCATGTGTTGAGCTTTCATAATACGTAGCAGTAATATGAAACTATACAAGTGCAACGGAACGAAAGCTCGTTAAGGCGGAGAACTTCATTTAGCAGCGTTATAATTAAACCAACTAATGCTTGTTATCTTGACAGTGAAGCACCTTTGCACGCGAGACTTAATTCGCGTTCATTTATACTGTGCATGCGACTATCCCTTTCGCTTTATTGCAAATCTGTTTCGCTGTAATGTTCCTCAATGTGACAATTAGAGCGCCTCTGGGGGAATATAAATTGCAGCGTTGCATGTTTAATTTTTTTCGGAAGATGATGGATTTCTCTCTGAACGAGAAAATGAAAGATAAGATTAGGAATGTATAATAATTAATTCCCCTTAAATCTTAATTGGGAAAGATAGGATTAAGAATGTCATAATTTGCTTTTATCTTTAAACCTTAATTCGTACTACAATTCCGCTTTTAAATTTAAAAAAAAAAAAAATCGACATTAATATTCAGCAAGTTCTGCGGAGATTTTTTTATGCCATATTAACGAGGCGACTGCGAAACTAACTGCTGTGCAAAATCGCATCGTTGTACTCGACATAAACAAATCACGTCGATTTATTCTTTAGAGAAATGTGCGAGTGTGATTTATTAATCCACGAATACAGAGCGATGCCGAGTTTGCACTTAATTGCGAATTAACTGACTACAAATGGCTACGGAAAGCAGTGTAATGCTTTTAATAGTCCGAGATATCGTCTAACGCGATTAGCCGACCCTTTATGTTGGAGGTCTTAAGGTCTTGGGGCAAATTGTATTACATCATGTAACATGTCTCGCGTCTTACTAAAATGAGTTCTTTCGCTTTAACAAGTCTCGAGAAAGTCAGTTTGAAAAAACAAATCGAAAATTGTCTATAAATTCTTTTTGAAACAAATCTTTTTGAAATCTCAAAGCTTTACTGAAGACTTTTCTTTAAAAAATTCTGAGTAATTCCGAGTAAAGTTTCGTTCAACACTGTTCAGATAATTATTAAAACAATATCTATATAAATTTAGATTTTACGTTTTTCTAATTTTCGTATTTTAAATTATAATTAAAAGTAAGAATATCTATAGGGTGTCCCTCAATTGTTGACCAAGCGCTTTTGTGTAAATAAAGCGAACTAAATTGAGTCAAAAAGTCCTCTATCATTTTGCAACCGTTACAATAATATTAATTAAAACTCACTTGAATTATATTGGTTCCAATAATTTTTTATTCAAATACTATCAATTTTACAGAAAAACAAGAGACAAAAATTATTTATTTTCTTCTCATAATGTTTTGAGAATTTTTTCAGAATTTTTTAATATCACATTTTCTCATATTAGTAAAAATAGTTGTCAATAAGAAAATGCAGTTGATAAAGAACTCAAAAGTTGATAAAGAATTCTAAAAAAATTCTCACAGCTTCTATAAGAAGAACAATTTCTGTCTCTTGCTGTTTTGTAATGCTGATGCTAGTATTTGAGTAAAAAATTATTGAAAACCGATATTTAATTCGGCCACTTTTAATTAAGTAATTAATATCTCATTAAATTATTATTGCAAAAATTGCAAAATGATACAAGAGGATTTTTCGACTCAGTTTAATATACTCTGTCTACACAAAAGCGCTTGATCAAAAATTGTGAGATGTACACCCTGTACATATTCTTACTTTTAATTTAAAATACGAAGCTTAGGAAAAATGTAGGATCTAAATTTATTACAATTTATTACAACAGCGCTTGGCGCTGTTGTATTGTAATAAAAATTGCGGGACACCCTGTACGTGCGTGCGTGTACATCTACATCCCTTACTTGCTACAACAATAACGCAACTCAAAAAAACAAAGCTTTCCAGAAAATAAGTTTAAATGTTATAAAACATAAAAATTTTGTAATTATTATATTATATATTATAATGTAATTTTGAAATATAATTTTGTTGTAACATGTAGAGAAATAAAAGTGTATTCTTTTAAAGTATGTTCTTTCTTTTTTCTTTACGTTTATTTCATTCTTCCTCTGCATTTTAAAAATGACAATTTCCTATATCATTGTTGTAGCAATTGAAGGTAATCGTAACATGAATTAATATTACTAGTGCATTAAATATTAAACAAAATTGAATTATGAGCAACAAATAACAAATTCAATTTTTTTAAATATATTTTTAAGCAATTATTTTTCCAAGACCTAGGCTGTTATATTCAAAATACTTCTTTATATATAAAAAGTTCCCATTTTGAATTCTTATTTTCTAAATTTAAGATAATTCACATTTGTTATCCCTAAAAAAAAAATCCTCTACACAAGTGCACTTTAGTAAAAGAGCAAATATTTCGGAGCCATCGTTCGAGCACGAAATAAAATGTCGTTTACTTGAACCATTCTTGCATGAGATGCGAATCGAGTCGCTCATGCGAATAGAAGGGGAATAAGAAGGGTTTTCACCCTTGGCGAAGAGAAGAGATTAAATATAACATCAGTGGCGGCTTAGCGTGAAAAACATGACACGTTTTATACCTATTTATACAAATTACAGACTGTTTGCTGTTTTTATTTAATAACTTTATTATAAATGCATACGTATGAATATGGTACTTTGACAATCAGATACAAACATTTGAGAAAAATTAACGAGAGGCAACGCTTTTCCTTAACGATATGAATGCCGACGCCTATGCTGCGAGATTGATCCGATCACCCAGTGTGAGCCAAAGTAACATCATAACGAGCATAACAGAGCAAGTTCGGAATTCATACGTTCGAAGCGTTGCCAACGCGCAGCGATGTCCAAAAGAAAGAAAAAGAAATTTGCATGCACGCACGAACGTAGATAACTTTGCAATTTTTTTTATTTATTGCAGAAAACGCAACGGAATAGATTGTTTGTTCGCTGTTCGCAATATTAATGTCTTTTTATTTGTCCTTGTCACACATAGTATAAAATCTTTAATTAAAGTTTCCAATCTAATTTACTACATAATAAAAATATTTTGCCTCTATGCACTGAAAAATTACACTAAATTAAATCCTTCATATTAAATCTTTTGTTTGAATGGTGGAATCTCAAATATCTTAAATATTCATTGAATATAAAGATATATTCATTTGATACAAAATCATTCATTAGATTTAACTACATCATTTCTTAAATATGTCGCATTCTATGAGTAAGTAAACAAATAATATATGTTAAAAATAATATATGTTTTAGAACGTTTTACAAATTTTAAGATAAAAAATATATAAAGTACATGTTAATTTAATACACAAACGTTAATATGCTTTCAACATTTTGCTTACAAATTGTATGAAAATTACATTTTCTGCATTAATTTTTTTTTTTACATAATATTTGTGTTACTATCTAATATATTTTATGTTGAATTAATGCAAAAATTTGAGTAGACCATTTGGAAAATGGTCTACTAAATGCAATATAAATTTCAATTGTGCGAAAATTTCTTTTGTATTTTCTCATATAAATATACTTGCATTTTGACTACGCATTTTATTAATTTATTTTATTATAATTTTATAAAACTCCGAATTTTTTCTTTAAAAAATGAGCTAAAAAATCATAGACTTCTCTATCGGTCTTGAATTTTATTTCTCCGTAAATATATATATAATTCTTTGAAGAAAAGTAATAACTGTTTGGGGCCAAGTCAGGATAGTAAAGTGAACGATTTCTTGAACAGCATTCTTGAATAGCAACCTTCTTTAAAATCAATGTGTACATGGCCACATTGCCATGCAACAACAAGCGATAGCTCGCAGCATTGTTTTTCTTTAATGGCATATACCTCGAGTGATACATTAAGAAAACGTAATACTATCCTGAGACGATGATATTTGAAATCAGTCAGAAAAAAACCTTCTCAGAATCTCATAGAATTGTGATCTTCTTTTAAAACTTTTGTTTTTACAAGTGTCACCTTTGCTCTCTCTCATGCCTTGGCGAAGCAGAACGTCGCCATTTCATGAATTCTCTTTTTGACAGAGGATCATGCCATAGTTTCACCTCCAAGATTCAATAACTTCTTTCTCTCAGTCTTCCTAAAAGGATAAAAACTCTCGACAACATCTCATTTCATTTTTGCCTTTTGGAACTGCCGAAGGAAGTTACTTATCCCAAGTTGACTTTATTTATGATATTCGTGCAGGATCCGCTGTAGTTTCTTGCTGCTAATTCCATGGTCTTTGGCTACTTGTCTTTCAGTATTTCTTTCTTCTTCAGAAAACTTTTTTCTTCACAACGTTCATGTTGTTTCTTCATAACTGTTAGTCGGCGTGATTCAATGAACTGTCTTCCAAACGAAATCATATTGCTTATTTTTTCACGGTGAACCGCAAGAGAAAAATCTCACAAATAATATTCAGACGCTCTTTAATTTCCAATAAATTATTTTTATTTCTCTTAAGAGAATCCTCGATAACGAATAGATGTATGTCTATGAAATTTTTATTTGAACTTAGTGAAGGATCAATTAAGCAATCGTCAATGACACATCCTTTTTTATAATATTGTTTAAAAGCTGATTCCAAAATTTTTTTCTCGCTGCGTAAACATGATATTATTTCCTTTTGCATCTTTTGTTTATCTATGGATTTTTTTTATGATGCTAAATAATTTATCAATATTTTCCTTATTTTAAATAACAAATTTTTGTTAGTCAATTTAAAATGTCGACGCATCTTTGATGCGACAAAGAAAAGTTCCAAAAAAATGTTGCAAAAATGTAGATTTCATTCTTAATATGGATAAAGCGTAATATAAGTTTTGTATATTATGCGTAATGTATAACAGAATATACAGAAGATGATTAAAGCTGATTTGCATGAATCTAAATGATCATCGCTAGGTTAAATAACCGACAGCTATTCCTGGCAACCGACTGACACTTCCGTTGTAAGTTAAATTAATTAGTGCCCACGTGGAAGCCGTGATGATAGGCGCGCGTGGATTAAATTAACTCTCAAGTTTCAAAAATGACATCGAGGGCGTGACAGCGCAATGATAACGCGCGTTATCCGTCCTTTATCGAGGGCAGATAAATTTCTATACAGTTGAGAAACGTTGATGAACGCCGGCGGGAGAAGGTCTAACTATAAATAGCGTTAGAATATCCATTTAAGCCCGTACGCACGTTAAATCGATCGACCTCTACCCGTTACAATGGGGTCTTACGTTACTGCTTGATAAACACTGATCTCTTTCCTTCCAGTGGGAAATTTACTTATTTATAGCTTCCTCAATCGTGTCGGGTGCCTAACGGATAATGAACGTTTGGCACAAATTTTAAGGGTGCATAGGCATATCGAAGTTTGGAAGCACCCTCAACTTTCGACAAATAGGCTGAGAGTACTTCGCTTGATATTCACGCAAATTACATACTGCGCATAATGTTTGTGCCAATCTTGCTTAGGAAGTACACAACGTTTCAGAAAAATGGAAGAGAGAGAGAGAGAGAGAGAGAGAGAGAGAGAGAGAGAGAGACGAGAATAA
>NW_012130102.1:201012-204842 GCF_000143395.1 Atta cephalotes | reverse complement strand
GAGAGAGAGAGAGAGCAGATAAACAAATTGTGGAAAAATATCTGACAACTCAAATAGCAAGCTGATATACTATTTTTTGTCATTTTGACATTATAATAATGATGCCTTTGATGTTCCTCATCAAAAACGATGACAAATAATGTTAACTTGCTATCTGGGAAATCGAATAAAAAATTAATCTGATTGAAGATAGAAGCAATCCTCATTTTATGTACGCTACGATATTCATTCATATTTTTCTCTCTAATAAATCGGTTGCTTATTTTATACATATAAAAGTATTCAAACAGAAATATTGAATAAAGAAAAAAGGAAAAATTATAATATATTATAAAATATTTCATTTATCATGTAGAAACATATTGAAACAAAATTTAAATATGAGAAATATTTAAAATCTCTATTATTACATTTTGATGATTTTATTCATTATCAGATATCTAATATATTATAATAATATTACTATTCGCTTCATAAATATCAAATATATCATCTTTTTAATACCCATATCATATATTTTGTTAATCTATAAATTTCTGTATAAAACGCATATTCTGGTTGTAATTTTTTTGACTTTGTTGAATCGGTCAGTTTATTTTCCATTCTGAATTTTAGAATATACAGGTAATACGAGAGTTTCGGAAGGAATGAAGCAACTGTGTCATCCCCTATTCGTCTTATTTCTCACCCGTGCCTCCGAATACCATCCGAATCTCGCTGGTATCGAACGTTGATATCCGGTTATATTTCTCTCTAAATTCCTAGTAGTAAGAGGATTTGCAGGAAATTGTGTCGCTGAGTGCCTGAATATTCGTGACTATTTTTTGAAGCGGAAAAATTTCCTTTTTAAGAAAAAGGGAAAAGAGCAGTGAGAACAAAGTAAATAACCGTGTTTACGAAAGATGTGCGATGTCGCAATATAAGGAAGCTTTAAAGAAAAGATAGATTTTTCTATAAATTTAGAATAATTTTCTTTATAAAAAATAAGAAATAGGTAAATTTTTTAGTCAATAATCGATTATATATAAAATAAGAATAGAATTATTTTAATTTATATGTTGTTTTGATATAGATATTAATTTTCTAACTATTATTTTTTTTTAATAATAAAAAAATCCCAATTTATAAAACTTTATATAAGTAAATAATCATTTAAAATCAATATAAGTTGTTTATTATTATTAAAAAAATTTTTTGTTATTAAATAAAATCTTACAACACACACTATTATACTTTTTATATTATGTGACACTAAATATAGTTTTAATTAATTACAGGCATTATAATATATTACGTAAAATTTCTTTTCATTTCCTTCATTCATTTTTGTCACAAATCTACGCACAATTGAAATTAATTTTGTTGGACTAATGGCGCCATTTGAATGCCCGCAAATTGCGAATAATTGCGTAAATTTGTCACAAAAGTTGCAAACTGCAACCGAAGTTAGATTCGGATGCATTTATCTGCATGTAACTGCACCTTCTCTTGCAGCAGTATGCATACCGCATAATATCTTTATTACATTATATCTATCAATATATACCCAGAGGTCACATGTAAAATCGCAATATAATATATAAATTTGCGAAGATACGTGCGTAAAATGCAAATTTCGACTAAATAAACGTACCTACCCTGTAATTTATAGAATCAAAAGGCATGCGAAGAAACCTTAATTCGAGTGCTAAATCAATAAAATCAGATTTTATATATTTTTAATATAAATTTTTTCAAACACTTTTATTAAATTTTGATTATATAGGTTTTTATATTATAAAAATTTCCATTCACTTTAAATATTTTATTAAGTTTTTTTTTTATTTTATTATTAATATTTATAGAAAGTGATATAAATTTTTGCTGGATTTTTCTGTTAATTTTTCTAGTAAAACTAGAAATTCTTTCAAAGAGAAACTTTGTCTTAACATGTTACGCCTATTTTACAAAATATATTTTTTAAGCGATTTATAAATAACAAGAATTGTGAACTTTAAATTTTTTTATTGTGTTACTCCATCGTTTCTAAACTGACAAAAAACTTGATATACAAATTCCGCTTTTCTGCAATTCTTGCCTGGATAGAAAAATTTCCAGATTTTTCCTAAAAACTGCATATAATTGAATGCAGCAAGAGAAAACTGCATCAGCTGCTTTAAGTATTATTGAATTATTCCAGAACGTTTCATATAGCGGCGCTATGTTTATTCGAATATTATGTATTGCCTTAGCAATCAAGGCAATTCTCCAAAGCGGGAGTAAACCTCTGTATTTATTCATGCTTTGCAGCCGTCGGCACATAATGTATCGCAAACATTCAATTCCCACCTTTCACTCCATAACCATTTCATAGTATTTTGTTATAACATAAAATAACATAAAAAGGAGGAAGGGGATAGAAAGTAAGCTTGTAATTTCACGGAATAATTAATTTTTAAAAACGCAACGCTTTAACATGAAATATGATCAATTGTAAGAAATTCGAGACATTATGTACGTACAAAGGAGTTTCACACAAGCTATTACATAGTTACATAGTAAACAATAATTGACAATGATTACTTATATCGCACGATCTTGTGTCAAGGACGGAGGAATGACTGATCAACGTTCAAAGGAAATCAATGTCTAGCGTTTTGAAAATACATTGGATTACTTAACAAAAATTTTTTTAATCGAATCTATCATTCTTTTAAGTTTGTTGACTAACGACTTTGCGGAAACATTTTATACATAATTAGTAAGAAGGTGAACTATACAAAGTGTATATTTGCGACGTAAAGTAATTATTTTGAGAAATAACTTGCCTCAGACTTTGTCTCGTTGAATAAAGACAACGAAGCATAAAATTCGACATCGCGCGACGTGAACCCATAAATGAGCCAATGACGGGGTAGGAAGCCCCTGGAGTGCTATACTGCATCCCTGTACTCTTCACGATTAAATTGCACTATGACACAAACAATTTGTTTTAACAATTAAATGAAAAATGTTATCGCACTTTTTTACGAATATTATATAAAGTATTAGAAAAGAATTTAATATTACAATTAGAGAACAAATGATTAAACTATGATAATAAGTAGAAATTATATAGTCAATTAGCGCTCAACGTTAATTATAAAAAATAGAAGAAATTATACTCATAAATAAAAATGATTTTTACAAAGTTGTAATAATTACACTTAATTTGATTGCATTTTTTAATAAAACTATATACTTATATACTTTTCTTGCATTAATCGATCTTCTCGTTAGTTTCTCTCTACACACAAAGTACTAATTGTAACATCATCAAAAAATTTATTTGCAAGTTTTAAGTCAAGAAATCCATTCAGAAAGCCATTAAAAAAATTTACGACTTCTAAAGATAATTATATAACAAAGAATATTTCTTTAAATCATTTATAAATTTTAAAGAGTAATACATCTATACATTAATATGATAAGCGGACAGATTAGTGGACGGATTGTTTTTAAAAATTATAAATAAAAAAAGAAATAAAGAAATGTTAAAATTGATACAAGATATGTGTATTACACAATATGATCGATCATCTCGATCATTTATAGGCAAACAAGAAAGATAGGAGAAATGATAGCAGCCTTAGCAAAACAGTAGCTAATGGAATGGCGAAGTTAAAATCACATTCGCGAGATTTTCAAACCCGTCAAAATTCACCACGTAGTCTCGATAATGGATGCCTTTCTGTTCCACGTGTAGTTCAAAAATAAATATTATTGTTTTAATATATAATAACAACAATGAAAGACACACACACACACACACACACACACACACACACACACACACACACACACACACACAC
>NW_012130102.1:188550-200992 GCF_000143395.1 Atta cephalotes | reverse complement strand
ACACACACACACACACACACACACACACACATACACACACACACACGTCTATGTGTAGGTGTCCTACATCTAATCCAGCACCTTAAATCTTTCATTTATAATCAAAAATATGAAATATGTAATGGTTTTCTACAACAAGCCATTACCTAAGCTTAAGTCTTAAGCCGTAAAAAATTGACCAATCACAATCGAATGTGAGAAGAATAATCAACTATGCTTGGTTAGTTTCTTACAACTTAGACTCAACGGTAATAGCTTTGTAGAAAGCCCATTAGAGAAAAATGAAATATTTCATTTGAGTTTGAAGAAATAAATGTTATAATAAGCATAGTAAACACATTTTTATTATTTTATTATTATTATTATTATATTTATTTTTCCTCATATTTCGTATCTTTTTAAACGTCTTTTTAAACGAAAGTACATATTTATTACCGTGCTGTTACAACTAAGACCACTACAGTGACTGCATAATTAAAATGAGCTTTGTATTATCTTGAGAAAAATCCAGAAATATATACAGGAGAACAGATAAATAAATGAATAATATAATAGAGAAAGAAAAAGTAAAGAAAATCTATTAATAAATTCACAAAACAATGTCCATTAATTTTTATATATATTTTTGTAAATGAAAAATGATCAATTCTTTTGTCCTCTTGCAATTTTTTGACTAATGTTAACGCATACAGTTTTAATAAAATATGTTCCCTCATATTTTTCAGCATCGGGATCAGTAAATTTTCATCGCAAATGCTACCAACGATAATTTTATCGAGTTAAACTCTCTCTCGTGGAAATGAAACAAGGTAAAGACATAAGAAAAACGTGTCTAATAGGGTCGTAAAGGTACAATCGCACGTTTCGTGCAAACGTGAATTACCCAGTGACCTCAATACAGAGCACTTTTCGCGCGCGTTTCTAGTAAGCACGAGTAATATCAGTCAGGCACGGCTGTTCCTCTGTTAACTTTTAAAATATTGAGCCATTTTCAGTCATAAATAGATATTATGTAAAAAAACAGTTTTAAATTATAAATAAAAGTCAAATTTATTTCTTAAACAAGTATTAGAAAATATAAGAGACAAAATAATAATTTGTTCACATAATGAAAACATTATGAAAAAAGTTATATACTCGATAAAACTTAGTACAATGTAATTACATCGATTTCTCATCGAAAGTTCTCAGATACCCTTTAGAGAAAAAGTACTACCCTTAGCAAACACTTCTATGTTTAACAATTTAATTTTAGCTGTGCGTGAGTCCCCTCTACCCCCTTTTAAATCAATAAACTTAACTTTTTAATATGAATTGTATTTTTCTTCATCAAATTTGGATTTAGTATAAACTTATTTTTTAATTTAATAATGTTGTCACAGAATTTATCATTCCTAGATTGAGGATTTAAGATTTGGATATTAAGATTGAAGATTCTTAAGATTGATTGCACCATAAGAAAAAGTACAAAATTTAGACATAAATAACTTTATAATATATAACCATATTTATAACTATTTTTTAAGTAATATTAGAGTAATTTTTTAAGTAATATTTAAGATCTGCTAAATAATCTTGCTAATGCATGTTGTTTCTATTCAAACGTTTTATACTTAAGAAGAGATAATAACATACTGCATCGAAAAATATTATGATCTTCATCTACTTCCTAATGAATGTTTAAGTAATCTTAAAATATGACATAAGAACTTGAAAATCAATGACAGTCAATAATTACAGCAAAATTTATCAACTACTCAAAATATTTAATATTAAAAATCAAGAAAATAATGCTAAATAAAATTTTTGCTGAAAATCGATTCTAAAAGCTTTATTTCCAGGGCGCATGCATGTTGTTTCTATTCAAACAACAGGACACTTAATACAAGCATTATTAACTTTAAGTTGAACCAAATGTCAAATGTCATTAAAAATAGAAATCTGTAATAATACAGCATCGTAATATAGTAGAGATTACATTACCATGTTGCATTATACTGTTTATTTATTATTACAGATTTATTATTACAGATTTCTATTTTTAATAATATTTGACATTTGGTTTAATTTTAATAATGCTTGTATTAAGTGTCCTGTTATTTGAATAGAAACAACATGCATGCGCCCTGGAAATAAAGCTTTTGGAGTCGATTTTCAGCAAAAATTTTATTTAGCATTATTTTCTTGATTTTTAATATTAAATCTTGAGTAGTTGATAAATTTTGTTGTAATTATTGACTGTCATTGATTTTCAAGTTCTTATGTCATATTTTAAGATTACTTAAACATTCATTAGAAAGTAGATGAAGATCATAATATTTTTCGATACAGAATGTTATTATCTCTTTTGTGGGTCACTTCGAGAAATAATATAATATCTCGCAAATTCTGAACATTCTTTAACTAGATCGTACTGGAATGGAAAGTTTATGAGGGATTTATTTTCAAGTTTACGGAAGTTTACTGGAAAGAAATCTCTCTTTAGTACAGCAATCTTTCTCGCCCTCTCTCTCCTTCTCTTTGTCTCTATTTTTTCAAAAATAAATTCGGGACATTATAAAAGAACGATGCATTATTTTTAAAAAGTCATTCATATTAAGTGATTACAAAATTGAAACAATCTAATCTAGGATCTAATTAATGAACAATGCTTTTCAATTTTAATGGTACTGAGAAAGAAACAAGTTCTCCAACAGTAAAATTATTATTGTCACACTATTTTCATAAAAACGCATATCATTTGTCTAAAGAAAATCTTACTTTAAAATTAATATATTAAAATAAATTAATATGTGTGTCATATTTTTTACATGCTTTATTTATATGCTATATTTCTTCGTAGTAATTTTTGAAACTTCAAATATGATTACTTCCTTAAAACTCTGTTTTAAGACATAAATCCTCAATTTAGACGCATTCAGAAATTTCCAAAGCGATCCCTGTGCAACATTGTCCGTAAAGCAATGCGAGGCTACGAACAATCGCGAGAAATTAGAGAATTGTACATGTCGGAAGCGAGTATTACGACACAATAGTTAGAATTTAGATTAAGAATAAAGATTAAGAATAAAGATTTGTGAGGATAAACTGTATTATACACTTGCAAATCAAGGTTCAATGAAAATTTGAATAATATTTACTAAGAAAATAAAAATGGCACAATCAGATCAGTGTCGATAAATGTATATAACAAATATAAAATGCATTAAAAACGTCGATAAAAATCGAATAAACTTAAAACACGCGTGCGCGAAAATATATATTTTAAAAATAATAAAATATATAAATACATAATATACAAATATATAAACAATTAGTATGAGTAGATAGATAATAATATATTTTAAGTAATTCAAATAATTTATTAAAATTTTAAATAATTTTTTTTGAAAAGCATTATAGATAATGTTAAAAAAATAAGACGCGATAATAATAAACTAATATACAATTTATCAACTTTAAAAAAACTGATAAGTAGCTTTCAGCCTAATAAATCAGTGCAATATTTAAATATTTATATATAAAATTCCTTAATAAATAAAATTTGTCACAAAAAAGATTATTATATAATGCAATATCTCTTAATGCAAATCTAACACTGTCATAGAGAATCGTATTTTACAAACGAGGTTCTGATTATGCAAGAGTATTAGACTGGTCTTCTAATTATCTCCTATGAGTCACTAATTACTGATAAAGCTGCGATAGAAATGCATTGTGCTAGCTACAACATCACCCAGTATCCCATATTGTACAGTTAATTGCAACAGAAAAGCGATCTGCATTCTATCGAACGTTAGTGTGGCAAATCTCGGTACATTTATATCTGTCTATAATATAATAGAATTTCGGAAATGGTGGAAATTCGAATCATCAATTATACACGAATTAAATAATACATCAATTAATATATAAATATCTTTGTAAATACAAACTTTTATTATATAATTTGAAGGTACTTTATTTCTTGTCTTTGCTATATCATATCCATTTTTTTAGACTTTAACATTATTTTTATATTTAACAACCTCAAAAATCATGCAATACTTAATCCTTTAATTTCATTAAAATATGAAAATATCTTTATTCTTTGCACTCGACATATTGAACTTTTGTTTTAATATTCACTTCTTTTCATATTCACCGGTTATACCGACATTTAAAAACAATGAAATTTACTTTGTTTCATCTTTTTAAAAAAGTTAAACGTGTTATACATATATAGTAAATCGACTTTTTTTACTCCTCTTTACATTTAATTTTACGTTATTATACGTTATGCCATCCATTTCAAATTTTAAAATGCCATCATGTAATTTTTTACAGATAATTTATAATGTTAATTGGCACAGTAAACTGATATAATCTAATTATATGGCGCGAGTTTCCAATTATCGATTGTATCGCGATAACGATCGATTCTTATATTACGTTTAACCGTTAAGTTAACACAACCTTTGGTGACGATAAGTGATAATACTGTCTGATGTCTAACTTGATACAACAGTAATATTGATCTTAAAAACACATTAAACTTTAATTACATCACATTTTCTGTGTGAGCATTTTCTCTGACTCTTTTAAGAAATTTTATTTTACATGATGTATATACACAATACGTATATTCATCATATATTTACGGTATTAATTAATATTGTATTAATTAATAATATATTCTAAAATTGTTATGTGTGTATTTTACTTTGCTTTCAATTTCTTCGGTAATAAAATATTTTATTTTATCATATCTCATTTTTATGTAAAAACATAGTAAAATATATATTTTTTACGTACGATATTATAGTAGAATATTAATTTTAAATATCTGTAAACGTATACATTTTATTTGATAACATTTTACTACCTTCTTTATTTTTAAAAGAACTTAATCTCTCTTGCTTATGAAATAATTTTAAGTAGTTGAAACGGTAATTTATTAACCGGTCTCTACATAGAAATACTATTTTACTTTAATGCGTAGATTTAAATGTGACACATTTTTAATTTCTCTTCCTTAAAAAAAGACTAAGTAGGCATTAATCGTGTATCGTTTTAGCTGGTTAGTAATTGATCATTTTATTTTTTTTCCTCGTAATTTAGAGTTACATCATGATTTTGTAATACTCCCCAAGTAGCACAGCAGCGCTTAAAAAAGCGTTAAAAAAGCGATTATACGCGCTTTTTTAGCAGCTTTGTCGAGGCTTTGTAAGCGCAGTGTGCTACTTAGGTCTTTTACTCTTTTTATTGAAATTATTCGTCTCTTTTTTAATGAATTTCACTCAGCTATCTCCTAATTTAAAAAGGAGGATCTATGTTACTCACTCTGTCTGATTATCTTCAAACGTCAAGCTGCCTTCGGTATGCACGTATTGCTTGCTAGGCTTCGCAGTGCCCTCCATAGTACGATAAGGGATAATAACGCGACCTCGGGCCCCACTATAGCGCACTACCCGCAGAGGATGCTGACCCACGCTCTCCACTAGTTCTACATCTCTCTCGGGAAACCCAAAAATGCCGCTGTGATCGTCATCCAGAATCATTACCGTTGCCAAGCTCGGCGAGACAAGCATTGCTGGTTGTGATACATTACTAAGCCTGAAAATTAGAAAACGGTATCATTAATTCGTGAAAAATTATTACTGACTTCAACAACAACTGACTTCAAAAATCGCTTTCACGAATTTGGCACAATAATAATATATAATTAAAAAAATTTTTCAAACAAAGAGATAATATTGTAAATTATAATCGTTCATTTTTTAAACAAAAGTAAATATGTCAATTTTATATATGTAATAAGCGTTATTTATTAATCGATTTTGCAATGACTAATACAGATAAATTTTTCACCTGTCAAATTGACCTTGGATTGCGCATATTTTAATTTGTAGCTCGACAAATCTTTTATTTTCTATCTAAACATGTCATTCGGGGTAGAATACTTTAATCAAGTTCACAGGTAAGCTGGTCTATAATTTCAATGTTTGTATTTGCCATTCAAAAGAGTATTCATCCAAGATTTTATTTTTATCTGTTAGTCTCGTTTGATGTACAAAGATACTTTCTATCATTTCTTACTATTTAATTTCTTATATCTTTATAACAAGTAAGTAGTACATGCAATTTTTATAATAGATATATATTGTACATATTATAATACGTATATATAATTATATAAATTATATATAATTAAAACTTTTTCCTCAACAATATTATTTTATATCTATTTGATCTATCACTTGTACTAAAAATTAATTTCTATTTTTATTAACTTGTATTAAATTTTCATTTTTTCCTTATATCTAAAAACACAGAAATAAAATGTTCCTGTAATTCTGATATAATGTATTACCACATAATACAATATAACCATATATATATATATATATACAATATCATTCTGTTTTACTTTTCATTATTATAATTATTCACATGTGAGAAAATAGACTGTTAATGCCAATAACAGAGTTTTTAGATTTTTAGAATTATAACACGTACGAAGATTATCAAGTAACAATAGTTTTTCCTCGACCTATATCACTAATCGGTAGAACTCTTTATTACCATAATTGGTGCAGAAATATAATTGCAATTTAACTTCTTTGTACTTTGTTATTTTTCTCCGATTTTTCTCTTGATCCGAATTATCAAGTACGTTTTATCAGTACTTTATTTTACTTATATATTTAATACCACATGCACGTGTGATTTCCGCGCGACCTAGCGATCTGATGCAATCTGACATGCGAAGTAAAGTTGCAAATAACAGAAATAAATAATCGGGTCACCTAGCCGAAACAACACGATCCTTTCCAAGCGTGAAATAGAGGGATCTATAGATTGTATGTAAAAAGAGACACATGAATAGCTAAGGAAAAAAACGAGACCGAAAGAGATCAAAAAGAGAAGAAAAAACAAAAAAAGATGAAATATATAGAGAAACTGAAATAGATTTAAAATCAACCACGTATCCATAATTTCACATTTCTCATATTAAAAGTATATTTTTATGTCACAAAACTATTTTATCGCGATAGAATTTTTTCTATATAAGCATATTGCTTTAATCCGAGGACCAAGTTTTATTTCTGTGACATTCGATAAAAATTTCAAATTCACTCTTTGCATTTTTGACAATGTTAAGTAAAAACAAAGTACAAGGTTAAAAAAATGACGTTTAGATACATTAAACGTTTATAATTTGTATGCTATGTGCAAAAATTCTTCTGTGCTTTCCAGAAATTAATTTATAATTCAATTAGATATAAAACCTTGCTTATGACTTCTTGCAATTATTCTGCGAAAAATTTGTCAAAAATATATATTTTTAATAGTTATAAAAATTGTACAGCTTCAGTGTCATATATTGTGTATACAAAAAATATAATATATAGTCCAAAAGTTAAGTAATCGCTTTCCCATATCTCCGCTATTCAGCTTTAGCGAACAAAAAATTTGTTTGTAAACAAAATGAAAAATATGATATAAAAGAAGTAAATATAAAATGTGTTGATCTCATAATTAAATAAAATCTGTAAAATGTATAAAATATACGTGTGAACATATTTTTGTAATAAATAATAATTTGTGTAATAAATAATAATTTATAAACTAATGTTAATATTAATTATTGTGTAGGTATATTATTATATATTTTAAATATATGATGTAAAATACATGAAATTGTGTTAATAAATAAATAAAAATATTAAAAGATAAAGAGTAACATTAATAAAATAATTAATAGTGTTAAATAAAATAATTAATAGTGTTAATAGTGTTAAACATCAACGTATTAATTAATTGTTTTTTTAACTTTTCGTGTATCTCTATATCTTTCGAGCAAACTTATATATATTATATATAGTAGATTTTACAATGTAAAAAAAGAAGCATAAAATCACAACACAAATTATTATTAACGGTATGTCATATATTAAAATTCAACAACATTCATAACTTTTTAATTGTATTAAATATAGCCACGCTAATAGCCTCCCTTAATATCTTTCGTTAAATCAATCAATAACCGCTTATTTAGCGGATTAAATTGCAACTACTACTCGTTTGAAATCAATTGAAAGATTGCCCTTTCGTCGCTGATCAATGATCTTGTATGACTACAATGAATTATATCCAATATAGATACATTTTAAGAATTATGCTTTCTTTAAAAAGGAATATTGATGTAATTGCAGTTCTTAATCAGCACACGATAATTATATTGGATTCTTTACGGCGTTGCTTTTAATCTCTTG
Source organism: Atta cephalotes (assembly GCF_000143395.1). NCBI lineage: Eukaryota > Metazoa > Arthropoda > Insecta > Hymenoptera > Formicidae > Atta > Atta cephalotes. The sequence continues at coordinate 192,734 of NW_012130102.1, read as the reverse complement.
AAATAAATTATCGATTAAAAATCTCAATATTCGAACTAAATCGAAATATATAAACATATTTCACGTTAATATTATTATATGAAAAAGGAAGAAAGAATAACTGGAAAAATATAGGATTCACCACAAATTAAATTTCGATGGATCAGATAAGTAAGATGTGTAAAATTAAATCTCTCTTATTCTTTATTTAATTTCAGGTAGACTTTATTGTAGAAAATTGTAATTTTTTTATTGATATAAAATATAGTTATTCAAATATTAAAGTTAATACTTTCGAAATATTTCGCAGAAATGTGATATAAAACAATGAACCTTTGGTAAAAATAATATCGATAGAAATAAAAAATCAATTTAAAAAAAGTATACCATTTCATAAATATCTCATGTTGAACAAAAAATAGATAAAAATAAACAATAAAAGCGAAAGCGGTTATCAGAACACAGTTAGAGATTATTATTAAAATCTTAATCATAAGTATCGCAATCACAATTGCATGATTATGATTGCGGTTACGATACTTGTGAAAAATTTTAACAATAAATATATAAACACTGCGTTCCGACATTAGCTCTCATTCGCTATTCTTATCTTTCTTTTTTTTTTTAACTGATATCAATATCCTGATCGTTCTGATAACTTCAATAAAGCAATTTACAACAATTTTAAGCTATATCTTTTTGTTAATGAAAAATGCAAGAAGTGTCAGAATGATATATTTTAACTTTTTAATTATTAGCATCATTAAGTCTTATACGAATCTAAAATAATATAATAGCTTCGTATAAATTATAAACTTTGTAATTTAAATTTTATTTAATACAATGTAATTTTAATACAATGTAATTATATGAATAATACATCAAATTAACAATAATATTAAACTGCTTTTTATTTTTATCTTTGCACAATTCATTGTATATCTCCATTTTTAGTATTGATAATACTAACCGGAATGACATTTTATTTTTATTATTTTCCTCATCTCCAGCATTTAACATACCTTAAAATAACGATCTTAATATCTCTTTGCTAAAATTGTTCGAATTTCTCTAACATTTTATATATTTCTATCATCATAAATGTACGCAAAAAAAAATGATTATCACTAACCTCACATAAAAATGTTCATCCTCCTCGAACAATTCGTCATCGATAACTGAAAGCTTGATAGTCTTCATGGTCTCGCCAGGCTCAAAAGTTAGAGTGCCCTTAGCACTCACATAATCAGATCCCGCTTCAGCGGAGCCATCTTCGGTGCAGTAATCTACAGTGCAGGGTCTGCTGAGATCACCTCCAGCCCTGGAAACGCCCACTTCAAAAGTCCCAACGTTCTCCATCACAGTATAATGACCAGGTTCGAAAAATACTCTCATGGCGTTGACATGTTCGATATCGATACTCTCCGCTTCAGCTTTCTGCAACTCGGCCTTGACCTCGCTAAGGTCGCTCTGCGCTCTTTCGCTGATCTTCCTGCTGAGGTTGCCCGCGCCTACCATCTTCCTCGTAGCCTGCACCCTATAAAAGGCCCTGCTCTTAGGACCTTTTCCCAACACTTCCTCATGAGCCATGACTTCCAATTGTTCCAAAGCCAAAGTAGGGTACTTTTTACGCAATTCCTTTAACGTATTGATGTAATCTCGCCGAGTTTGTTCGAACTCTCTCGCTTCGGGGGAATCGCCGTCGGCTAAGCGGTCTACCATGCCATGAAAACCATCTTGCTGAGGCTTGATATCCAGCTCCACCCCCATCTCGGAATCTCCAGCCTCCGCCTGCACGATTACACCTCGCTTGTTCATTCGGTAACCTTTGTGCAGATACTTGTAAATCAACAATCGTCGATCAGCAACGTAAGCCGTCAATACTGTGGCTGGGAAGAAGGCGAAAGTCAAGATGCCTTCCCAGATCTCCAGTACACCGGGACTGGAAACCGCCAGGATAACGTAGAGCCATACGTAGGCGAAGATGCTCCAAGTGGCGGTGACGAAGAAAACGCGCAGATGTTTTATCTTCCGGGTCTCACCATTCGGAATCACAAAGACGCATAAGGAAATGATAACAAAGAGATTGTAAGCGGCGGAGCCAACGATCGTGCCCGGGCCCAGCTCACCCGCTTGAAAGTTCTTCGCCCAAATCTCAATAATGGACAGCAAGATCTCAGGAGCACTACTGCCGAGCGCCATTAAAGTCAGATTGGCTACCGTTTCATTCCACACTCGCACCACGATGATCTGCGGCTCCCTCCCATGACGACGCACCACCAATTCTTTCTCCTTGGACGTGATCACCTCGATGGCAGCCATAAAACGGTCGCTAATGATCGACACGCCGATGAACAGATATAACAGCAAAAAAAAGTACACCAGGCCCCGGAAGATGATGTCGATTAGATGCAAGTTGTTCTCCGGACGCCAGAGCGGTATCACTAGGCCCGGTTCGCAGCGCACCGAGTAGTTCCCAGACATATTGTCAGAGTTGTACGTCAAAAGTTGTATGCGGAACTTGACGCGGTAACTTTCTTTCAGCAAGTTACTTGCCGTCTCTTCGGGAATAAAACTCCGCGTGGAAAAATCTCGTTCTTCATTCGGACTGACGATCTTCCCGCGGCGTTATCTTAACCTCGCGGCTCGTTTCCGGGGGATGGAAATTCTAAAAATTTACTTCCCCTTCGAGGAAAAGGACGAGAAGCAAAAACAGATTTCTTTTTTTTTTCCGAGCCTCGAGATAAATAATTAGATTTCTAAAAGACTATCTTCTTTCATTTATTACATTTCCCTTGCATAAATTTTACTCTCTATTACTATCATTGACTACTATCAATTGCAAACCGATATTGCACCTCTAACGTGCGAAAAGCGTAAACGAATCCAATCTTCCGCATGCGATGCAGGCGTGTTTGTTTTTGCTGAAAGAAGGGCGATGACGTCTCGGAACTACCCCAGTCGCGGGCAACAACGATAATACCATCGAGCTGCAATTTTCTACCAGCTAATTTTTCCCTCAACTTCCTTACACTGACTAATTTCGTTTTCTAATCAAGTCTTCGACATCGTATCCCCAATCAAATTGGCCTTGGAGTATTTTTGTCTGTGTGTCACTGCCCTGTTCTCCCCTGCACTCACGCACTCCCGCCCTGCTCTTTACACCCCTCTCTTTACGCACGCCCGCTCTTACCCCCGGAAAGACAAGCTAGTACCACACGGATAACACTGAGAATGGTATATCGGCGTTGGGAATCGGCTACCGATGGCTCCCACCGATATTACCGCGGCAGTGAGCTCCCATCACGAAAGCGGACCCTCTGACGGGGTAACAGAACAGAACCGTACCGGGCCGCACTCGAACGAACACTGAAAGAGGAGTGAGAGAAAGAGAAGAGGCTAGAGGAGAGAGTCGGCCAGACCGAGTGGGGAGTGGTGTCTCGCTAGCTAGCCAGACGTGGCCACCCCATCTCTTTGCCCTCCTCCTCTCGCCCTTTAGCCTTCTCCCGTATCGCTCTACTCGCGTCCTCGTCGACGGCAGTGCGCCGGCGATACTCCTATCTCGGTCCTCTCCATCATGCCGATGGTATCGCCGACCTTGTCTCGGCGGTACTTCCGTCCCTATCCAGTTCATAGCATCGGTAGTATTCCCCTTCTTGTCAACTTCACTATTGTGACGATCCCTCCGTCTTTCTCCACCCCACCAGACCTGACGATATCACCGTCCTCGTCTACTCAACTAGGTGTTACCACCGCCCTCGTCGCGTATCTCCATCCTACTTCATCACATCAAGTGTTTTACCCTCCTTGTCGACTTCGCTGTACCGACAATACCTCCGAACTCACGGGCGGTATCTCCGGTTTGCATCGTTTTCCCGAAGAAATGCCGCCGTATCTATGCGCGTCTCTCAAGTTACGTTTTATATGGCGCAGGAGTATCTTGTATTCCTTTATACAGAGTAACAAGAATACAGCTCCTTTTCTAGCGACATTTCTCCTTTCTTTTTCATCCCTCGCTTTTTCACCCCTTTTTTTATTTATATCATTGTCCTTGTCGAACCCTAACACTACCTTTTTTGTCTCTCTCTCTCTCTCTCTCTCTCTCTCACACACACACACACACACACACACACACACACACACACACACTACTACTTACTTACTTCTCTTCTTCTTACTTATTTATTTATTACGTAGGTAACGGG
>NW_012130102.1:163973-188530 GCF_000143395.1 Atta cephalotes | reverse complement strand
TTTTAAACTTTAATGTGTAGTAATAGTTAGTAATATATAATATTACTAACTTTAGTTGTGTGTATATATATATATATATATATATATATATTCAAAAAAGAAATAATTTTTATATAAAAAATGAAATATACAAACATATGTGTATATATATACAAACTTTCTTCTTCATATTATGTTTATATATTTTGATAATATATAAACAATTTTTATATCGAGAAAGTATGTAATTTGCCATAAGAGTTTGTAAAAGTATATAAGATTGTATGTACGAAAAAAAAGGAGATTGTTTATTGTCTCAATAAAAATTATTTAAATAAATGTCGAGAACATTTCTTTAATATTTAAATTTTAATTTATGTAATTAAGAAATTTATATCTGTAATTTATTTATTTTTAAAGTATTTCGATGGATAATTCAAAATCTTGACAGCTTCTTTTGAAAATAATTTTTTAAATTTATATCTTAATTTTTCTTTACCTCATATAAATTTAATTTAAAGTTTTCCTGATAACACTTTTAATAAAGGGTGAATCTCATAAATAATATAATTTTAATTATTATCGTTCTAAATGAATCTATTCAAATTGCCTCTCCTCTTCTAAGATTATTATCTTTGTCGTTCTTAAATCCTTTCCATTCCTCTCCCAAACTACCCACACCTTTCCTTCCCACGTTCTCTATTCTTATTAAAAAGCTTGCATTCTCATTGCATCTCCATCCTTTAAGTCAGGAATGCCAGGAAGAAAGTCAATTTCTTATTCTATCAAATTCCCATAATGATTTATTATTAAACAACTATTATTAATATTTTTATAAATAATTTAAACTTTTCTTAAACTAATCAAGCAAATTTTAATTATAAAGTAATTACGAAACATCGTGTATAAGAATTTATTAAAACAAGAAATTAAGATTAAAACATCTTCTGAATGAATTTCTCTTTCTTATAAAGTTTATGTATGCGCTATTGCTTTAAAATTCGATCCTTGTCACACTGGGACGTCCATCCCCTTCCCGTTCCCGTTGTACCGCGCCCTCTTCTCATACCTCGATTTTCTCTGCATGATCGCGCATGTGCGCCACCCAGTGCGCAAGATACACCTTGAAAAGGATAGAAGCTCGCCTCGGTAGCTTGCATCTAGCTAGCACGGATAAATTCTAGATCAAGTACAGCGAATTTATATTAGGCAGAATAATTGATTATTTTTCTGATTATTTTAACATCGATCAGTGAAATCATTATTAATTAAGTTTTTATTATTGAAATTCGTTAATTATATATATATTACACTCATATAATAAAAAATTATTGTTGTTCTTATGAATGAAATTGATATTTACACTCACATTTTAAATTTACATTTTGTTAATAAAAATATTTATTTATTAAAAAACAATTCTTTCAGAATTACGAAGCATTTAACGAAAATGTAAATTATTAATGAAATATTACATTGTATGAAAGTGAATATCAATCGAGACGGTAAAATTAATTTTCTATTTTTATTTATCCTTAATTAATAAATATATGCGGATTTCATAAAAGGTTTTCAGAATCTTTTTGATTAATTTAATAATGTATGTAATTAAAATACATTTGTGGAATTTGTAATGTGATCACTTTTTGATTAATTAATTGATGATTCATCAAAATAACGATTGTAGCTCTGATACATTTGATACATTTCTATTTTTAATGCTTATTATATGTGTATATATATATATAGGGATTTACAATTGAATTACAATTACATAGGGATTTATAATATATTTACAATAGAAAAATGCATAGATCGAGTTACGAAACAAATGATTGAAATAGATTAACAGATGGTATGAAATGTAATGATGGACTATGAATATTAATTAAAAACTAAAGATTAAATACATGAAAATTATATCACAAATAGATTTAAAATGTAAAAAGTAATTAAAAATTAGTTAACTAAAATGACTACGTTACTGTTAGTTCCAAAAAAAAGAAATGCCGTCATTAAAAAAAAACCTGTAAAATGGCATTACTTTTTATTTCTAGCTGTGTATAGAATTATATAAACATAATTTATATATAATTTAAATGCGACGGAAGACAGATGTTTTTGACTATACTTTTGCACGACATGAAATGCGTTTAATCTTGTAGGATGACTTCCCAATGCGGAATGGGAAAAAAAAATAAAGTAGAAGATTTTACCATCTTCTCGTGGAAATCGTAGAGACTTCTGGAATTTTGATATGCACGAGCTTAAATATTACGCTCGTTTCATGCACCATATTTGCATTTATTCTGCGATGTCGCTATCGTTAATTCATGCTGCGAAATAATAAATATTTAAAAAATTGCAAATGCATCACATTAACAAATTTTTAAAACACTGGCAAAAGATGGTTATCGGTTCATTATTTTACAAATATAAACTACCAGTTTTAGAATAATTTTTTGTTAGTCTTTGAAAAAATATGAAACAACTTTTCATGAATATAAATTAAATGTTCAATGAATTAAAAAAATAGTTAAAGGATAGCTAAATAAGTCTATGTGTTTAAAGATTATCGCAGATTTCTTTCGTGTCCAGATTCATTCTTGAAAAGTCTATGTGTTAATATTAACAGGATATACGTGAGAATATTTACGTGAATATAATTTTACATCCATTAATTTTACATATACTAAATATATATAAGTTCATTATAAAATGTTTTTATTTCAAAAATCATACAAGCAAAGAACATATATAATTACGCACGCATTTATTATATAATTATCTTATCTTATAGAGCAATACATGATGCCTAAAATGATCAAGCGTATAATAAAGTATTAACGAAGTACAATAACAATATAATGAATTCGAATAATGTACTTTGCTTTAAGTACGTAATTTATTAAGCATTTATGAAGCACTACAAAGCGATAATGATTATTATTTGATTTCTATTTGTAAAACTAATTGTAAATTACGAAATTAAGATTTAATTGTTTATATGGTAAATTATTTGTGATGAAAAACAAAATTATTTGCAAATCTATGTAAGTTCTTGCTAAACGAATTACATAATGAAAGGTGATTTCCTCAAAGATATTTATTAGTGAAATTAAAACTAAAGTACACTGAAAAAAAATTTACTAAATATTTGTTTCAATTGTACTAACAAAATAGTTACTAAATGTAAACGCATATTTATTTGATTTAAGCATAATTTTTTTATTTTGAGTAAATACTTATTTATTATAAAGTATATATTTCGTTAGTACTATTGAAACAAATATTTATTAAAATTCAAATTTTTTTTTCAGTGTATACTTATTTCATTATTTAGCAAGTTTTGTTTGGAATATTTTAAAACCGATATTTTTAATAAAGATAAAAATTATCTTAAAGTATATTTTTTTTAAGTAGTAAACAATTTTTTGTTAGATACTTTTTAATTGTATGTAAATTTAAATATTGAATTTTGTTCTCATTTATTTTTTTATATTCATATAATAATATAAAATTTGTTTGAAACATTTTTTTAAAATATGACAATAAAATTTCAATTACTGTAAGAAAAATTTATCATAATTATACACTTCCATCAAGATAGTCTATCTCATTTGGCGTATAAAATCTTTTTGAGAACGAGATATATTTAAAAATTACAAAATTAAAAAATTTCAAGATATTTTTTATTCCAAAAAGTCATTATTATTATCATCACTTCCATTTTTATTCTCATAATCATCATTCTTATCATCCTCATCGTCCTCATTCTCGCATATACACTGTTCGCATTTATATTCAACATGCATATTTTTTAAATGTATTCTTACATGTCCTGGAAGTAATTGAAAAGATCCTGCCGTCAATACTGGCATGGGATTTTCATCAAGATAAATGTTTTTTAGCTCCTTAATATTAATCAACGATATGCTGTCCAACTCGGTGAAATTATTTCGTTCAAGATGCAGCTCTTGGATGTACCACGAGTATACCCAATGTGCCGGAAGTTGCTTGAGGCGATTTCCAGAAAGGTCCAGATACTTCAAACTTTGGAGACTGCGGAAAGCTCGGGTTTCAATAGTGGTTATAACATTGTTCGACAGATGTAAATACTCGAGAGTCCTCAAATTAGTGCAGAAAGTGCCAGAGTATATTGCGCTGATGCGATTTCCAGACAGATCCAGATTTCTTAGGAACATGATTGAGCAGACATCCGGTACAGTAACAAGAATGTTATCAGCTAAAGAAAGATTACTTATCATCATAGTTTTATTGAACGTGCCTTTAGTTATATCAGCGATCTTGTTGTCTGATAGATCTAGCTTTAACAGGCGACTTGTGTCACTAAAAGCATCGGATGATATCTCTGAGATCAGATTCCTGGCTAAAGACAGATACTGCATTTCAACAGCATCTTTCAAGGATATGGATTTATCTTCGCATTTCTCAAAACACACTTGGGTAATGACGTTGTCGTTCATACTGAGTTCTTGCAAATGCCTAAAATTAATAGTTGAGATTGAAGAAAAAGAAATAAATAACGTAAATAATAACAGCAATAATTATATATTGATAATTAATGATAATTATTGATAACAATAAACGTAATAATAAATTAACAGCAATAGCAATGACTTTGTGAAACTAATATTTATAGTATTACAATAATATAGTATTACAATAATATTGCGATCATAATATTTCATAATATTACTTATTTATTTTACTTCTTAAACTTTTTCAAATTTTAATTTTCTTCAGAAATTATAGAATAAGAAATTTTATTTATAAAAAAAAAATAATCTTTTACATGTAAAAAAAAATGTAGACTTTCACAAGATTTCTGAAAAGTATTCCAATTTATAATATAAAGGTATTAAATTAATATAATGTATGTAATATTTTTAGTAATATAAGTTGGAGCACTTTTTTTAGAAATGTTGAGGAAATCTACATATTAAAAAACCTAAAAAATTTTCTAAAAGGTATATAATTATATAAAAATTTCGAAAAATATTAATATTAAAAATATTATAAAGAATTTCAAGAAAAACTTTCTCTAGAAAAAAAATAAACTGAAAAATTAATTTAAAATTGATAACTACAACAATAATGACAATGATATTAATGATACTAATAATGGCAGTAATACATAAAATGATAGAAATAACAGAAATATCAATTACTGTCTATTTAAAATTCAATTTTTTAGATTCTTTGATAAGCAAGAAAATTATTAATTAACTAAGGAAACAATTTTATAAATATTAGTACCTCAATTTGCCTTGTTTGACTCGATCGATAACATTTTTGTTTAAATGCAGATGAGTCAATGTTGCCGGAATATTGTCGAAGACGGCATCACTAGAATTGATGCCATTATTGTTCAGATATAAATGAGTCAAGATAGGTGTTGCTATATAAAAATGAATTTGAAAATTCCGTAAGTGACTGTTGCACAGGTGCAGATATTTCAAATTCTGAAAAACTTCATATTCCTTCAGGGCTTCTGTAACGGGATCATGAGAATCTCGATTGTTGTCGATAATCAATGTCTGCAGATTAGCGCTTCTTGGCAACAATAACAGCTTCTCTTTCGGAATGTTATTCCCAGAAAGATCCAAATACTTCAAGTTCTGCATCTTGCGGAAGGCGAACGGCGAGATATCATTTATATTATTGTTATCAAGGCTAAGGCTAACAACATCATTGCTATTAATAAAGTCTCGACCGATTTTTTGAAGACCGACATTAGAGAAACTGAAGACATGACTATGAGGAGGGCACGAATTTGAGGGAAATGTCGGGACAGTGGAAATAACATATTTTTGTGTGGATAATGTTAATGTTTGTGAATCTGTCACAACGTCTGGTCGTTTTGTTATTGTCCAAAAATTATTCTTGAAATCCCAAGGAGGAATTCGATTTTTGTCATGTTGAGTTTTCGCTAGGTACACAATAGTGAAAATGAAAAAAATCGTGAATTTGTGGCCTAGCGTCATCTAAAAAAAGAAAACACGAATAGACAAATTAATACGTAACGATAGCAAAAAAAAATGAAGAGTAAAAAAGTGAAAAAAAAAAATGCAAGATAAATGGATAACCATTATTGATAATCAATATAATAATATAAAATAAAACGAGCAAAAACGAAAGACGTTAAAAAAAAATTAAATAAAATTTAATATATCCAATACATTAAAATTAGCAAATACGTCGCTAATTTTAATGTGTTACACATATTAAATTTTATTTAATTTTTTATAACATCTTTGGTTTTTGTTTATCTTCGATACGATTTATATTATTACGTTTGTCAAAAAAATACTAATTTAATATATTTTTATAGAGTAATAATAAAATTAGTTGATTAATAATATAAATTAATGTAAAAATATAACATAAATAAGGTAATAATAAATTAATGTAATAATAAAACTCATAAATTCTAAACTTAAATAAAAAGTTACTTTAAAAAAATAGTAAATATAAGTTTGTAACAAATTAAATTAAAATTTAAAAAAGAACAGGATAGTTATTATTAAGTTTTATCTAATAAATGAAATTTTAATAATTTCATAAATATTAATGATTTGTGTGGTACTTACCTTTGATGTCGGGTTAGAATTTTTTATAAACTGTTAAAAGAACTTTTCTCACTCGCAGATTAATTCACTCAAGTAGTCTAACACCTTTTGTCGTAAGCACGCAAAGTTATCTTCTTATATATACTCAAGATGGTCTTCATGGGACTGGGGGTCTGTTTTCGCGCGAATAACAGGGCCGTCTGCATCGCGCAGTAAAAAATAATAAATGTTCATATTATATATTAAATTCACTGAATTAAATAGCTCATAAGTAGAACTTGAGAGATATATTTTATCATTTTTAATATATTATATTATATATATTATATATTGTATTAAGCAGCTATTTTACAATTCCCATGCTTTTTCAATATTTGATTAATAATACCTTTCTGGAAGCCATAATATAAATTAATTATAATGTAAAATTTATAATTTATAAAAAAAGACATGTTGTTATATTTAAGTCTGACAAATATGTGTGTGTGTGTGCGTGTGCGCGCGCGTGTGTGTGTGTGTGTGTGTGTGTGTGTATATATGTGGTAATTCATTTAATTATTTAATATAATAATAACTACACGCTCGCATGTATTATTCTTTGAAATAATTTTATTCTCTGAATTTCATTTTTTTAGATTCTGCTTTCCTGTACTTTTCTGTGCATTTATATTTTATGTGTATTTATAATTTATTTTATTTTACATATAATAGAAATATAAATATAATATTATACGTATTAAAATTTAAATTTAAATATAAAATATCATAAAAGAATTTTAAATGCCTGTAATTAAACGTACAAAAATTTAAGGAATAGATAAAAAGAATGTAAAGTGTCGAGTGTGATCAAATTTATTAGATAGTGAATTTATTAGATAAAGTTTTTTAGTAGTAAAATTTATATAATATTCATACCTTTTTTTATGGGATCAAAGATTATCATTGTACTTTCCTGAGCACGTGCGTAATCGTATCTTATACCATGGAGACGATTTCTCATGAACTTCATGCATTCTTAGGGCTAGTCTTACAAACTTATCATACTAATTATCATCAACGTCCAATGATATAAATAATCTGAATCAGCTAGAGAAAAGTAGGTCTGAGAAATACAGACTCTATAAATAATTTTTAACATTTTAATAATGAGGTAAGACTTAAGATGTTTGAAGAATCGAGCATTTTCTAACGATTTTATTACAGTAACTAATTTATATTGTCTTTTATTTTGTACTTGAATTGTAAACATTTTTTATCTAGATGTTTAATTCTATTTAAATCTCTTCATTTTTAATAAATAAAATTATTCTATAAGCTTTCGTATGCGTTTCTTTAGCAACAAGAATGGCCTCTATAAGCTAAAGTCCATTCTGTTTTTAGTAAGAAATTGAGCAGCATACTCAGCAGTTAGTTGTAGGCGCAATATCAACTAACAGCTTAATGCAGAGGTTTTCTTAGTACGTATCTTATTACATCATTGCAATACATTATTATTTTAAATAAATAGACCAGTCATATATAATAAATAACTTTTATTTTTAGCTACAACAAAATTATATATTAATTATAAAAATAAGTCTATAATGTATTTAGAAGGAAAAGATAATCGGAATTGTAATTATAAGAATTCTGGCGTGATAAATTATTTTTTATGCACCTTTTTTTATGTAAACTGTGTAATATATATAATAAATATTAAAAAATTAGAGAAACTTATACATGTAGAATAATAAACCCCATGCTAAACATACACAAAATAATAATCAGTTATAGCGTTGAAAATTATAAATCATCTTAAGCTAAGTATATTGTAATGAAATCTGGTAATGGTTCCATTTCGAGTGTTGTTATTTTATTAAATGTATTATTTCGTATAAATAAATGTTGCAATGAATTTATCGAGTATATACTCATTTCTGAAATACTTGCAAATTTATTCGAATTTATATTTAAATATTGAAGGTTTAACAATGACAATGCCCAATCAATTGGCAAATAAATCAACTGATTTTTTGACAGATCCAGATATTCTAATTTCTCTAAGCCTATAAAGTTTTCCTTTTCAAGGCGTTCTATTTTATTTCCTTTCAATGATAATTTTGTCAAAGATGTTAAATACCTAAAAGTATTTGGTTTAATAAATTTAATCATATTGTAACACAACGATAATTCATTAAGCCATTTCAAGTGAGTTAAAATAGGAACGTATGACAATTTATTATAATCTAACAAAAGCACTTTTAATGATGATGGAAATCTTTCAAATTGAATGATAACGTCGAACAGGTTACCAAAATCATTGCTGGATAAATCAAGTTGTTCTAAGTACGGTGTTCCGAAAAATCCCGTACTTAGATGTTTCGTGCAATTTGATAATGATAACATTCGCAATTTCGTAGAATTTATAAAGAGAGTTTCAAGAATATTTCCATCCAAATATAAAGAGGTAATTTCTCCTATGTTTTGTAGGGTTAAATTACGAATATAATTGTTCTCCAAATGAAGGACGCGTAACGATGCAGAGATTTTATAGAAGAAATTAGATTCCAATTCTATCGCGTTAATTTTACATAAATCTAAACGTATTAATTTTGGAAACGACAAATTGAATTCCCATGGAAACGCTGATATATCATTTCCACATAAATTGAGATATTCTAAATTCGGTAATCTTATCTTGGTGGTATTAAAAATCAAACGTTTATATATATCTTCTATTTCTTCAAACGTTTCCACTTCTGTTTCCGGTATGACATTTGATATTCTTTGATTGCTTAAGTCTAATACTCGAAGATAAGGATGTACAATTTGATTTGCTTCAAACAGGTTGATGTTGTTATGTGACAAATTTAAGTACGATAGATATGTCACGTGATCTAAGATATGTGGAACCTTTTTTAACGAATTGTGTGAAAGAAAGATATCCCGAATTGCGTCACTCTTAATAATGTCATTTTTAATTATTTTCAAATCCATTTCATTCAAATTCAAAATTTCATTTGCTGCATTTTTATAATTATTTTCTTCTTTACTGATGATCTTTATATTAAACTTTTTTTCGTGTTCTTTGGAAGCAATTGATACTGTCTTTGTACTTGTTCGTTGTAATAAAGTTGACTTTCCAGCCAACAAAAGCGTTAATATAAATAGTATCAATTTCATCTGTAAAAATAATAAAAAATAACTTGATATTGTGCAAAATTGTAATGCTCAGTATGATTTGCAAACTATACATAACATTATATAAGATGTTTGATAAGATGAATCTTTCGCACGGGGGTAGAATGGATTAAACTGATGAGAAGAAAAGTCCTCTATCATTTTGCAATTTTCGCAATAATTAATAAGATATTAATTGCTAAAAATTGCCGAAAATTGGTCTTCAATAACTTTTTACTCAAATACCATCAACTTTCCAAAAAAACTGTAAGAAACAACATGTTTATTTTCTTCTCATAAAGTTCTGAGAATTTTTTCAGAATTTTTTTAATACCGCATTTTTTCATGTTGATAAAAATAAGAAAATGGAGTAAAAATGGTTGATAAAAAATTCTGAAAAAAGTTCTTAGAGCTCTATGAGAAAAAAATAAACAGTTTTTGTTTTTTACAATTTTTCTGTAAAGTTGATCTGTAAAATGTCTGAGTAAAAAAATTATTGAATTTTCGACAATTTTCGACAATTTTTACAGTAATTAATACTTTGTTTACTATTGCGAAAATTATAAAATGGTAGAGGGCTTTAATTTCTTCTCAGTTCATTCTACTCCTGTACAAAAGATTTATCGTTATTTATCAAACATCCTGTAGAGTTTATAAGAACTATGCAAAACTTATTTATTAGTTAAAAAACATTTATGAATCCAATTTTTCCTCAGCAAAAAAATACTGTTCGATGTTTTTTATACATTATAGCACCATTTCTAACTTTAGTTGGAGATTATGATTTATAATTATTAAAAATTATTAAAAATTATTAAAAATTGGACTTTGAAGCATAATAATTTTTTATTTATTTTTGCTTATATAATATTTACTTTCTCGAAACAAATAATTTTTGCCTTTAATATTTTATCATTCCTCTAAAAACAGTACAAATATTTTAAATATTTAAATGCTTAAATTAGCGGGAATATACCTTATATCAAACAATATAATGACAATTGAAACATAATTGTCTGATATAAAAACATAAATAAATTAGAAAAAAATTATCTTACATTATAATAATACAAACACAGAAAAATTAATTGTTATATTTTTCAATTTCAAAAAAAAAGGGAATTCAAAATTAAAAAATATCATATTAAATAAAATAACAATTAAGTAGAAATAAATTAAACACTTTCTAATACACATGCGCGTATTTCCTAAACAAAAAGTTGATAAATTAGTGTCGTTTGTTTTATTGATTTCATATTTATTCAATTATTATCAAATTTAATTATTTTATATACATATATATATATATATATATATATATATATATTAAATATAATAAAATTTATATTTAATTTTATTTATTAATTATTTATAATTAATTTTATTTAATTTTTAATATATTATAAATAATTTAATAGCAAAAATATATGAAAGAATATTATATTTTTAATGATTTCTCCACAAATAAATAAACTTTTAAAAATTAATGGTAGAAATATAACGTACCTTCAATGTTAATAAGTTTAAATATTTGTCTAATTATTTTGGCTATTAACTTCTCACTGAATGTTCTTTGCAAATACTGCGTTTTCAAATCTGCAGCTTGTATTTATACATTATGTCATTCTTAAAAATCAGCATTTACTCATGTTTTTATCATCGGAAGTTCCGAACGACATAAAGTTTATCAAAATCAGTATATATTTAGATATCTAATAAACGCATTTGATTTATCAAATAAGTAGAAATCTTTTTTCTGTATGTGTGAATAAGCATGTAATACTTATAATATACAAAAACTGTAAAAAATTTCTATTTAATAAAATTGGAGAAATTACATATTACAAATGTTCAAAAAAATATTGCAAAATATTGCTATAGTGCAACAAATATGGTTTAATATTTTATAATCTTCAAAATTTATAAAATTAATTAGTTTCTCAAATTAAATTGTAAATATAATCAGTATTTCTTTTAAAATTAAAATATTCTCTATTATACATTTTTTTCTACCTTATATTTCTTTTTCTGCAAATGATCTCTTCTTATACCATTCTCCCATTATCACATCATATGAACGCATATAAGATGAGAGAATGAAAGAAAGACTGAAATCATATAGGTAATACATTTTTCTTTCACACAAAAGTTAAGAGTAAAGAGAAATATAGAAAATGCCTATCCGATCGTTATAAAATAAACAAGACAGATTATGCTTTTTATTAATAATTTATTATTATAATTGTTATAATTAAATTGTTATAATTATTACAATATTTAACTGCATTATATTATATGTGTTAAAATAATTGAATAATTTATAATTATTAATATGTATTTAATTGAAAAATTCCCTTTTTTAAGATACTTTTAATTGACTTTTATTCGATTTTTTTCCACAAATTAATTACATCCAATACATTTATTTAAATAAGATAAAATCATGCGCGTGCAATTAAGGATATGCATTTGTTAAAAATTAAAAGAAAAATATTAACAATAGTTTAATGCCTTTATCTCTGATTTAATATGCACCATTTGTATACCACCATTTCAGTTCATTTTCGTAATTATTGTTATTAAAATTATCTGGTTTCTGTATAAAATACAATGTGCAATTAATAGTAATATTAATAAGCAATTTGACAAATTTTAAAATTTAATAATATAAAATATATTAAATTATACCTGCGTACACATTAATCAGTAATGAGTTTTTTTATTATCGATTATGAAAGGCTTGGATTGATCATTGTATGCATATTGAGTTTCCATAATTTACTTTTCATATCGATGTTTTATATCTTTCCAAAGCCTCTGTAATAAACATTAAGTAAATCAATTTCATTAATTTTGATGACTGATCATTTCATTACAAAAATTGTCACATATATAACACAAAAAGTCATGGAATAGTATTTACTTATATCTTTAGTATTTCAGATAAACATTATATGAATATTATATAAACAGTTTATGAATATATATTATTATAATGAAATATACCCCTTTATTCACAGTTTCAAATAGGTACTCGCAAGCCTCATCATATATCCTCTCAAAGTACATCGTGCTAATCATGACACCAAGTGTGTATGTAGAACTCCGCTTGAATACGTAGCGATAAAAAAACCGTGCAATCGTATTCAACATGATCAGAAATTGTAAAAATGTTACATGAATGAGAGAGATATTACATGAAGTACAATGTAGAATATAGATTGTCAAATATAGATTGTCAAATTATTCCTTTATTACGTTTACAAAAAAAGAAACATATTCACGTAATTGAGCAAAATCATGTTAATATTTTTGATTAATATTAAATAAATAGGAAAGTATTTTTTAAAAAGTAAATTCTCTTCTTATATTATTAACTTATATTATTGATTTTATTGTTCAACATTTAATGTAAAAATAATGTAAGTATATTTTAATGTGAAATTGTTAAATTTGTATTGTTGCGCTCTGTCTCTACAAGAATATGATTTAAAATTAAAGAAAAAATATAAGAAACGAATTATGTTACTGACTGTACGTGAAAATTTAACTTATCCTAATATCCTGTTATTTCAATTTATCCATTTCCTTTATTTCTAGGAAAAGATAATAGACAAGCAAAGGAAAAATCGTTCTGTTTATTTTTAACTTATTACGCGATTTTTACACTTAATACGCTTTTACTTTGCCCATAATATTAAACAATTATAATTGTAAATGACAAGATAATATTAAGTAATGTAGAAAAGTAATAGAATCTTTTCCATTTAAGATTTTATCTTCAAGAGAAAATTATCTCTGAAAATCGAGAAATCAACCGTGTATTTTTATCCTTCGTCAATTACACTTTCTATGAACTGTTGACGAAGAAATTTAAGAATCGTGTTAGGCATTCTACATTTGTAAACATTAAATTTTCGAATAATTCATACATATAGAACAACAATATACATATAGAAAGCAGGATAGATAGAACACATTGTTGAATAACTGCAATCTTTTTATATTTTTTAATAATGGTATTGTACAAAAATATAAGATAAATAGATACAAGGGAGAATCTACTGTAAATAAAAATTATCACTTTTTAACAGGATGATGGAAAATATACAGAGCGTTTTATTTTACACATGTATAGCTGACATATGTATTACAAATACATTGATTTTAATTCTATATATCATAGATTTTAGGTTTTTTTCGCATCATCACGATGTAAAGTTTTCGTAACCGAAGTTGGCGGTTGCAGTACTTTCCGTGATATTCTTATCTGTCCAGATACTGGATCTCGTCCGAAATATTTAACCTGTATCTCTTGACCAACTTCAAGTCCTAAAGCACTGGGATGATGAATCTTACGTTGGTCTAATTGAGAGTTCAATAATAATGCTGGTATCATATTGGAATATAACGTCACCATGACCCCAACTTCCCGGATTTCTACTATTCTTGCAGTATAAATAGCGCCGAACTCCAAAACTGGCTCACGATTCTTTTGTAAAATGTCTTCTATCATTTCCTTTGCCTCCGTCATAGCATCTTCGTTCGGCGCAAATATTGAGTAGGTGTTTTCGTCATATGGGTATATCTGAACAAAATAAAAATAAGGAATTTGAGATAAATCTCAAATTATAATAAAATTATATAATATAATAAATAATTGAATTTATATAATTGAATAAATTATTGAATTTTATGAATTTAATAATATTCAGGCCATCGCCGCACGAAAACTTTTTAAATCATAAAAATCTTACATGCACTCCGGTTTCCAAGAATATTTTCTTAAGGTTCATCCCGCCGACTCCAAGGAACTTTCCTCTTTGATAAATAGAAATTTCTAAATTATCGACCACTGGCATCTTGTCCTTCTTAGTTTGTCGCGGTGCTCGTATCACTTCATTCATGATTTTAATTATTTCCCATTTAGCAGTCGTTGTTTTATCTATACACTCCATTATGATTTTCAACGGAATTCCTGGTATCTTTATATCAACTTGGAATGCAGTGAATCCTCCCTTGGTGCCTGCTATTTTGAAATCCATATCTCCAAGGTAATCCTCAATTCCCTGCAGTTCAAAGGTTTTTGTTAATTATCAAAATTGTTGATTTAAATACTATCCCGATATAACTTAAATTTATCCTGAATAAATTTATCCTGAAGGAATCAACAATCTACGTTCTAAATGTTTCTTGATCTCAACTATCCAAATGTGCAACGGAAAATAGATTCTCATTTGAAAAATTAAAATAATCTTTATACGATCTTGATGATGCCATGTTATACATCACTCATTTGCTACTCAAAAAAGAATTTTGATTTTTCAGAAAATGAGTTTGAATCATTTTGAAATTCTATATTATTAATTTTAAATTGCAATTTTGGTATAATAAATGATTGTAGGAATAAAAGTATGTTCTTTTAAAATATGTAATAATCTTTCTTCTTTTCTTCCATTTCTGTTTTTTTTTTTTATAAACAATTTCAAAATGACAACTTTTTTATGTTGTTACAGAATATTTGCTACAGCAAATATTTTATAATCAAATTAATTTAATTAATTAAACTGTGTAATAGTTGTGTAAATATGTACCAATATATCGGTCAATATTTTGTAATCCTCAATATGTTTATCATTATATTTAGTCACAAGACCAAAAGCCACGCCAGCTGCTGCCGAAGATATTGGTACACCTGCATCGAGCAGTGCCAAACTTCCACCGCAAACAGTAGCCATTGAAGAGGAACCTTTTTGCAGAGCAAGACATAACTTTAACTTTTTAAAATATTATAAAGTTTTTAGTACATTATCGTAATCTCACAAGGCCATTTATTAAACCAGGTTTATTGCTAGGGGCACTGTACAATTGCCTCACCATTAGATTCTAGGACTTCACTAGTCAGTCTTACAGTGAAGGGATAAGCCTTTGGAAGAATCGGTCGCAAGGCTTTCTCTGCCAATGCGCCATGTCCCAGTTCTCGGCGACCAACACGAGTCGAGTTTCCCGTTTCATTAGTCGCGTAAGGTGGAAATTCGTAATGAAGAAAGAAGTTCTTTTCCT
Organism: Atta cephalotes; assembly: GCF_000143395.1. NCBI lineage: Eukaryota > Metazoa > Arthropoda > Insecta > Hymenoptera > Formicidae > Atta > Atta cephalotes. The sequence goes on along the minus strand of NW_012130102.1, from coordinate 172,736 downwards.
TAATGCCACTGATATAAAATATTAAATTGCAAATATTTATTAAATGCCAATAAGATTAAATAAGACAAGTTGAATCAACATTTAGCAGAAAGAAATCCAAATAGATACAAAATAGTAGATTGTGAATGTTTATAAACAGCTGCATGTAGCGAATATTTTACTGCAGATCTGCAGACTGTCTATATCTTTGCTTGAATCATACTAATTTTTCTTGCAATACTACTTTCTAATTTTTTATGTTACAATAAACAAATTTAAGTGACTAAAATTTAAAAATAATATTACAAAGAGCATACACCACCAAGCAAGATCTTATGAACGAAACAATACATAAATTTATTAAATAGATAAAGAACAATTTCAAAATATATTATAAACATTCGGTCTTAATTAGACCATTTTCAGTATACATGTAATAAATAAATTAATTCAAACCAAGATGTTTTCGCAATTAGATTGACAGGTGCCTTAAATAAATTATGAGATTAGAGTCTTGTTAGTTCCAATAAAAATTGACGTAAATTGATGCTTGTTATAACGATAGTTATATGCAGATTATATAAATTCGTCGTTTGACAGATTATATCCATAATTTAAAAGGCTTGGTTTGAATTAATTTATTTATTACATGTATACTAAAAAGATGGTCTAATTAAGAAACATTTATAATATATTTTGTTCTTTTTATATTTAATAAATCTATGATACCATTGCAATGCCATAAAACAAAATAAACCAGTATAAAAGAAAAAAATCGATATCGAAATTTAATTTTTTTTATTAACATACCTAATTAACATTGAAGTGGTGTCCATTTTAAGTGCACTTTCCAGAGAATCCAAAGTCACAGTGCACATGACTTGAGTTTGACCCCTTTGAAATACAGCCGAACCATGAAGAGGATTAAAGAGATCTACTTGACATGATATATCGCGTAGATCACTTGGTGATCGCCCATCACACCTGCAAATCGTCAAATCTTAATTTTATCATCATTGTAGATCATTTTTGTAGATCAATAATAAAAATCTTATTTAGGAATACAAGAAAAACTACCTGACATCCTTCTCTAAAATTAACGTCCTGAATACATCTTTAACAATTTTTCCAAAGATTTTTTCTGCTAATTTAACATCCAAATCTGCATCATTATTTCGCAATGTTTCAATAACACAATTTCTAAGATCGTTTACTGCCATATCTCTCGATATCTTATCGTGCGTATGATTTGAAAATATGTCTTGTAATTTTCCCTCCGAGAGTTCTTTCACAGAACTCTTCAAATTATCGTCTTCCTGTTGTTCAGTAGTTTCAATTTTTCTCTTCAATTTACCACACGTCTTTTGCAATTTTGTTATCGCTGTTACAATGTTCTGGCATTCTTTGACTCCCCATTTTATTGCCTTCTTTAAATATGGCTCCGATATCTCATTGGCCGAACCTTCTAACATGATTATTAAATTTTGTTTAGTCGCAGTGATGATAAGGTTTAACATACTGTCTTGAATTTGACGTCTGGTAGGATTGACTATTACTTCATTATCAATCATTCCGATTCTAACGGCACCCACAGGACCATTCCAAGGAATATCAGAAATGCTAAGAGCTGCGGAGGCACCATTAATGGCGATAACATCAGGATCGTTCATGCCATCAACAGCTAACATGTTGCAAATTATCTGGGTATTAAAGTAGAATCCTTCTGGAAACAATGGCCTTATGGATCGATCAATGACCCTGCTCGTAAGAATTTCATGCTCACTTGGTCCAAGTTCTCTTCGTAGGAAGTTAGTTGGTATGCGACCGGCTGCTGCTGCCTTTTGTCTGTAGTCCACGACGAGTGGAAGGAACGAAGAGGTAGTTGACTGATAGGTAGAATGCTGACAAACTGCTGTAACCATGACAGAAGTGTCTCCCAGAGTTGTAACCGCACAACCATCAGCGAAACGTGCATATTTTCCCGTAGAAAACTGGAGTATCTTGCTGGATATATAAAAATATATAAATCAATCAGCAATATATATAAATTAATTAAATAGTTTATTCTTTCTCAATTTTTAAGCACTTCAAATAATAAACTAAAAACGAGATGTTTCTCTTAATAATCTTTAAAAATTATAAATAAAAAATGATATTTCTCAGTCAATTTCAGATAAATTTTTCGGTATTAAATTAAAATTTATAAAGATGCAGAAAAATCGATATAAAAATAATAAAAAATTCTTCTATCAAAAAATAATACCACAAAGATAAAAGAAAACTCATTACAAAACATTTAAAATATAAAAATAAAAATGTCTATATGACGGTCTACATTATTTTTTGTAATTTTTTTAATGTAAATTATATATAACAATTGATTTTAAATATGTAAATGTTTTATAACAGAATACAAATATTTCGTTTTAAATTCATAAAATATTTGATATAGACGTCTAATATCTCATATCTAATTTGACATACAAGTTAAAATGTATGAATGTAACAACCTAACCTCACCCATCAGAAAACGTGACAACTTCGGAGCCGGCTTTCTTGTCACTTTCGGTACTAAACTTAACATAATACACATTTCTTTTATTGTACAAATGTTTACACGTCACATATACTGATCTATAATATCTCAATAACCTAAAATTCGTAAGTGCTATCATCATTGGCAACACAAGACAATACACGTGAGAACAGACTTCTGATAGTTCTGAATGTTCTGATATGCTCCAAATCTCTATGTAGCTATTTGAAGTAAGCCGTCATATTTAGATAAGAGTGACATATGAAAAGTATCATTGGTTGCCTTCTTACTTGAAGTTGGTTTCCATCGCATGATTGTCAGGTTTGCCAACATTATTTCAAAATACACATATTTTCTTTATACACTTTGTACACATCATGCAGCTCCATAAATCTATTCTTTATTCTTAGCTTTCTTATCATGTTATATCTGCACAACGATAAGGATATTGACATTATCATTATAGAATAAGTAATCTAATAAAACAATATTAACGAACTTGATAATCATGATAAACAAACATCATAGAGGTAAGGTATTTAATTGGAAACTAATTTCAAGTGGGAAGATAGTAATGATTCATTTGACAGAAATTATTGAAAACCTTTGCACTACAAATACTTTGAAAAATTATAGTGATAGCTGACATCAATTTTCTTAAAAAAAAAAGCGCTTTAATAGTTTACATACTTTCTTATATATTAATGTAAAAAGATGAATAAAACAACCATCTAATTAGCATATATTAAACAAATATTTTTTAAATATTGTGTATTGATGATTGGGCAGTTAGAGCTTAAAAAGCCTATTTTTATTGTTTGTGTTTGTTCATCTAAATAAATTCTTTATTTTAATTTAAATACAATTGGAATAATATTTAAATTTACATTATTATTATATACAAAAGTTTATTTTAAAAAGTTTTTTATTTAAATCTTTTTTTAATCTTTCTCCCTCCTAGACAATTTTTTTTAGAATTAATAAGAAAATATTTAATATAATTTTTTAGAATTTTTATGATTTATGAAAAATTGTAATTTATGAAAAACTTTCCAAATTTTTTATATGAATCGAAATATTTTTCAAAACGCTAAGAAAGTTTACATCTTTTCTAAAGTTTTTTTATTTGATAAATATAAGTACATAAAAATGTTATTCATTTCGCTCTGCAAATTTATTGTTACATTTAATTCCGAAGCGTATATATATATATATATATATATATACAATCGAAAACAACGGTGACATATTATCTTATTTAATTTTTTTTCTTTCTATAAGATCTTTCTAAGAACTGTAAATGCGGTTTCACTTTCTCATTCTATCGTCATTTCGCGCACAGCGAAATGAATTTGAGCCAGCTACATATTTTCTTTATTTCTATAATAGCATCCTTTAAACAAAAATTCTTCAGAAATATATATATATTGGAAGATTTCTGTATATCTACCGTTGATTCGTATACATCAACTGTGAGATTATTGTGAGATAATTAAATTTTTGAATTATTTTTGACTTCATTTCAAAACAAATTATACCAATTCGTAAAGAACTTAAAAAGGTGAATACTTTTCAAATGGATCAGTTGCGCTGTCTAGATATTCAGATTCCTGTACAAAAACCGAATCATCTTTCGAATATAATTTGAACTATAATTAGAAATCTTCAGTTGCATGTTTATAGATTCTCTGCAAACGCGATATCCTGCAATCGAGACAACGCAAACCAGAACAGTGGATTATCGTCTTAGCGATTATATCATTATATCGACCGCGTTTCTCTCAGCTCGTACTAGTAGAGTGATTCGCTCTCGAAAGTTGTCGCCTCGTTTGAGTGTGTGAACGAGAGAGAGAAGAAGAGAGACTCTTGAATTGTGCCTCGGTTCCCTCGGTTTCTTTCCTCGAGCTATCTGAACACTAATTAGCAATATGCCCAACTATTTCGCATAATTTTCCATGCATCGAAATTTTTTACCAGGGAAAAAAACCCTCCGAATTCGAATAATCCTGAGATTAAGCTTTATCTTACAGTAAGAGAAAGTTTCTCACCTTCTTCCTTTTTAATCGATTCGATTCGCTAATTTCTTTTATCGCAATTCTCGATGGATTATAAATAAGATTTCTTTCGGTCAATTTCCATTCTAGTCACTGAAATGAAAGGAAAATCTCATTTGTCCGTTTATTTTCATAATGCCAATTGATACAGAAGTAATAATTAAAAATCTCAAAAAACTTACGGTAGAAGACATAAAGATTACATTGAATCCCATCAGACTCTGAGTATCTAAGAACAAACAATTAATCTTCAGGCACATTTTTACAAATTAAAAAATAAACAATACAAAGTCGATAGAGGAAGTTGTTAAAAAAAAGTGGATTTTTAAGTAATTTTAAACATGAAATTTAATATATGTATAAATTAAATAAATTTTCATTTGTATTATAAATTATAAATGAACACATTAATCATAATATTTATTTTTGAATTTAAATTCATGAACGAAAAATCACTCTTTTTTCACATTTATTTTGAAAGAGGCGTTTTTAAGATTGAAGAATCTTCATTAATTAAAATTGGCGTCGAGATTTCCATTCCATAAATTATGATCTTAAACGCTTCTCGTGTTTCTCAACATCTGCTAGACTGCATCACTCGTTTTTCCCCTCTCCCGCACTACTCGACGATCACTTTCTTCGAGATCGCTTCGTACCGAAGAATCCGCTCTTCGCGACGTGCTAATCCTACTCGAGGATCGATCGGCGTCGTCGAGACTAGTCAGGCTATGCAGATCCATAGATCATAGTGATCGGTGTGGTGATCCAGCGCGTATATTCTTGATTTCGCTGGTAATGTATCGTATTCGTGGTAATTTGTTTGTCCTGATGGTGGTAGTTCTCGCGGAGGCCCAGTGTGCCATGATAAGAATCATCCGGGAAGATCATTTTAGTAAGTAATTCCTCGACGTTGCGATTTTCCTTAAAATTTTATTCCTTAGATGAATGTTTTTTTTCTTCCGTGTAATAATAACATCACCGAGAAATAAAAGAAAATTCTATTAATTAAACATACTCAATATCTTCAAAAGCATTATTTTTTTTAAGATTTAAATTTGTCTTGATAATACTTGAATAATTACATCGATTTTATATCCATTTTTGAGAGTTAATTCTTTATTTAATGATGCGTGCACTTTTAAATATTTTTGTTTGTTTATTTGGTATACTTTTTTTATTTAATAAGATTCTTTTTATAAGACATTTCTTTTTTTCTTCAGTTTAAGAACAAAAATATTTTAAAGCTTTTAGTTAAGATTAAGATTATTGTAATCTTTAAAACATATAATTTGCAATTTTTGAAATGTATAGTTTATTCTTGATTAATCTTATATTTTTATCATTTTATATATTCCAGATTGTAAACGGTATTTTAGTTTTTTCAAATTTTCAACACTTATATTTTGATTTGGAATCTTTATTTTTGAAATATTATCCACTTAGGTTTTAGATCCCTCTTATACTTCCTTGTAATTTTGGATGATTTGCATATATTTAATATTTTATTGCATTTAAAAAAATTTAAAAAAACATTTAAAAAAATACTAAACACATTTCAGAAAAAATACTCGCGGAAATCCTAATAATATTCTAAAATTTCTTTGCAATATCTTACTTCTAATTATTATGTGTACCTCACTCTTATCTATCCGATTACTTAAAAATTCTAGATATCTCCAAGTTTTTAACACATCTTGAGTCCTACTGCACTTTTTTAGAAAACTCGGTCATTCGCATTACTGAAAAACTGCTAAATATAAAATTATCAAAATTAAACGTAAAAGCCTGAACACTGAAACGATTTTATTTATGTACCTGAAAATTCAGCTAGATGTAGATCTGAAAATAATTTCGTTGGGACTAAAATAGTTACTTGAGGAATCTCAAACATGATGATACTGCAAAGAGTCTTGGTATTCTAACAAATAAAATTTTAAACAATTAAATATCCAATAATCATCTGTCATGTTATTTAACCGAATACATCTCTATTTATTTCATTATCAAAGTTGATAAGATTATAGTATTTAGATACTTTAATTGTATAAATCCAAGGAACACATCAAATCAAAAAAAAAAAGAAAGTTAAAATGACTTTATCTTAACGTTATAAAAGTTAATTTAACTATTTATTGATATTAAGAATCAAAATTAAGTCATTTTAATTTTCATTAACTTTTGTGTATTTCTTAGGAGTAATTTTTAATGTGTGCATTGTGTAGTGCGAATGATTGAATTCACCATTAAATTTTCCCGAATATTATATGGTGCCATATTAATACTAATTGTAAAGTTCGTATCTCGCTACTAATGAAGCATTAAACAAATACAAGCGGCTTCGGATAACAGAGTGCGGATGTCCAGCAGCATCACAGAGGCAGCCGCGATCGATTGTCTTGCCGAAGGCCCAGCCGAAAAACGGCGTCTCGTTGTCAACGATCACAACCACCACCGGCCGTATCTTCAACGGCAAACCGAGCCGAAGGGGCGCGTGGCCTTGGCAGGTGTCCCTTCAGTTACTGCATCCGAAACTGGGTTTTATCGGTCATTGGTGCGGCGGTGTGCTGATTGATCCGAAATGGGTGATAACCGCCGCCCATTGCATTCATAAGTGAGTTCGATGTTTCTACAGAATGCTTTAGCTGAAAAGTTACTTTGTTGTTCCAATTTTAATTTTACTAAAACTTCAAATTCTTACAACCCATACAAGACAATACAAAGTCTCTCAAAATCTCTCTACCTGTTTCCAGTAATGTAAGATTGACTTCAGTGTCAATTCAATTTTCTCTTCTAAGAATTCTAAGAATTAGAAAAAGATTAACAGTAAGTTAAATCAAGATTAAAGTTAATCTTATATTGGTGAAACCGGGGCTAATCCATAATAGGAACATATTTTTCGACGCTAAAAGAACATATATAGATTCTTACGATTCACTAAAGTATTTACTTTCATTTTATTAAAGAATTTTGCAAAATTGTGAAAAATAAGATTGTGAAACTTAAAAATTATATTCCAAATCATTACTATTTAAAAATTGGGAAAAATTTCAGAGTCACCAGGATTCATCATATGTCCCAATATTATATGAATTAAGATGTTTTGTGTTATATTGTGATTTTGAACTTTGTGTTCTTGTGTGGGAACTTTTCAAGAAAATTTTCTTGATTTTTGCTCGTAGTTGACTCTGTTACTCTTTATTGCTTTATAAATTTAAACTTGGAAATTGGTATTCTTCTTCCCTCTCATTAAACTTTCATTAATTCAATATATTCTTAATTTCAAATTATTAAATGGATATTTATAATTCATATTTCAAGCGGATATTCTTAGTTTATACTGTATTTTTTCGAATATTTACCTTATGCTTCGTATTCTCAAGTGGATATTTACTTCAGCGAATTGTTCAATTTACCCATCGGTGCGTTATGGACGGCGGTGGTCGGCGAATGGGAATTGGACTCAGGAGGACGCGGATCCGCACGCTTGCCCGTCGAGAAAGTGATCCTCCATGAGAGATTCAATAATTACGTGCACGACATAGGTGAGTCCTTGTATCTCTGGAATGCCAGTAATTTGAAGGCCATTCGACAAAAGTTCCAGTTTTATCAACCTAAATTTTATTCAATTTAAGTCAAGTCTTTCACTAAATCTACCCATATTTCTTATTACCTAAATAAGTTCTGAAACTGGAGAAATCTTGCGAGTCATGAGTTTCTAGAGTTCTGAAAAAAAATCTTGCTATTACAGCTTTAATGAAACTCGCCAGGCCGGCGCCTTTGTCCAAGGTCGTCCGTACTATCTGTCTTCCTGGTCCTGGACAGGATCTCAGTGAAGGACAATGCATAACTTCCGGCTGGGGCCGATATGGTCCCTCGCCTTCACTCTCCACTGCTCTTTTGGAGGCCAGTGTCCCGCTTCTAAATCTGGAAGAGTGCCTGCAGGCCTATGGTACCTCGGTACCCATCAGAAAAGGTCATCTCTGTGCCGGTCAGATTGACGGTTCTTCCGGAAGTTGCGTGGTAAATTTTACATCTTTCTAAAAATTAAATTCATTATACTTCTCGAAAACGTAGCTATATCTTTGATGTTCTAAAAAAAATTCTTATAATTCTTTATATAATCATTTTTTTGTTTCTATATAGATTTTTCAGAATTTTTATATATATATATATATATATATATATATATATATA
>NW_012130102.1:155979-163916 GCF_000143395.1 Atta cephalotes | reverse complement strand
TTATTATATATATATATATATATATATATATATATATATATACATATAAATTCTGAAATATTCTAGGATTTCTCATTCTATAATTTTCAAAGAAAATTTATCAAGTCTGAAAAAGTTAAAAGTATTTTTAATTTTCATAAATTAAAAATATAAGAAATATTTTATAAAATATTCTGAGATGTTATGAAAAGTTTTTTTCCTTTTTTTTATCAAAGATATGTAGAAAATAATCAGTTTTCTTAAAAATTAAAAATTGTCGAAAGTCTCAACTTTTTATTTATAATCGTATGTGATAGAACGTTTTATCATTGCATGGAAAATTTGATTCAACCTGTATAATTCATTCATACAAAATACAAACGCGTGAACATGTTAGTACATGCTTGCACTGGCTACCGAGAATAAAACGAATCGTTCACAAACATGTTTTATTATTTGAAAGCGTCAATTTGTTGTTAATTACGTCGCTCGTGCACTTTCTCATAATAAAATTGAATACACGATCAATGGCGCGCGAGATATTCAAGAATAGCCAAGAATTACTGTCGCTTTGAAAGAAGATTTCGAATTCTAAGTATATGTTTTTATATAGCAATCCATAATATTAAATATTTAAAATAAAAAAATCTTAGTGATGTATCATTAAGATTCTTTAACAATGAATTTCTATTGTATATCAAATCAATGAAGCCACAATAATATTTTCTAGATATAATATTTTTTAAATAATATTTTTTTAATTAGCAACAAATAAAATTCTTCACTTTAAATCTATTTTATCAAATATTCCTATTTCAACGAAAAACTACAAAGAAACTCTGTAAGATTTTTTCATTTATTCAGCAGAAAGTAAACTATTATATTAATATCTAATGTTAATACTTATACTAATGTTAATACTTATACTAATGTTAATACTTATATTAATTATAATACTAATTACAATGTTAGAAGTTGATAATGAATATGGAAACAATTTTATGTACCGAAATAGAATCTGAATCTCATTTTTTGTTTATCTTCTTAATCTTCAGGGTGATTCTGGAGGACCTCTGCAATGTCGTCGTACCGATGGCGTTTGGCAGCTAGCCGGCGTCACATCTTTCGGATCTGGTTGTGCCAGACCAGGCTATCCAGACGTATACACTAAGATACAACATTACCTGCATTGGATCAACAAAACAATCGATGCAAACAATGACGAGCGGAGATGAAATTTAATCGTGTAAATAACAGTAATGTAAATACTTACTTATACTTGTACAGCGTTAATGTATGCAATACCTTGTATTTGTATATAGTGTATTTCACTTGCAGTGTATATTGTATGCTCATTTTTATTGCACGTAGAAATTATATTTATTTTACATATTAAGAGTGTGTTAATTGTGTGCATGTATAATATTTAACATTTTTTTCTATTATATTATCGCGTTAGAATTTTATTATTTAATTTGTGTAAAATAGGAATTATTTTATTATTTATTTACATACCTATATATTATTTATATAAGGAAGGAAATAAAAGAAAAGATCTTTTTATACATGTAACTGTTGATTAAAAGCAGCACGTAATGTAATAAGAATTTATCTAATAAGATTATTTTATAGTGCGATAATATAATAGAAAATTTTCCACTTATCTTATAAGGCATATCATAAAATGATCTCTGAATGTTAAGTTTTTACGTGGCATTTCATATAGGGTATTACATTTGTTACATTGTATATTTTTACGTTGTTTATATATTTATAATATATGTTTGGAAAAAGGAAGTTTCAAATGAATAAAAGTTCAACGAAGCTCAATGAATTTGTTAATCAATACTATGTATATGATTCATTTTAATCTTAGCAGACAAATATCTCTAAATATGCAATTTTATTTTAAAAAAAAAAAAAAACTTCAAATAAAAGTTGCATGATATAAAGATACGGATGTACAATGATGACTACTATATAACTTTTATTTGGAATGTTTTTTGATGAAATTTCAAAATATCTACCTGTTAAAATTAAAATTAATCATCCTGTACATATATTTATATATAGGTCACGTTGTGAGTTGTATAAAGATAATATGCGAGCCTTAGAAAGCCTGAGAACACTAGAGTAATACTGACGTGTAAGAGCTTTTTCTACAACCGCTTATAATAATTATTTTATTTACAGATTGTAATCTTATAAGTAACGTAAACGATCCAGTCGATTGAACGTCAGAATCAAAATAAATAAGATGATATGTCCCGAAGATCATAAAGATTCTTTCCGATACATTGGCCGCGACCGGTTAAAACTTTCACGGTTATTCATCCAACCGGAAAAGATGAGTCGATCTCGTTTTAAATCGCTTAAATTATGTCGGAGAAACATAAATTTCTATCTCGCGAAATCACACGACTTGTCGAATGTACAGTTGTAAATGTAACATTTCTGAAATTAGACAACGCATCCATCGTCTGAAATTTTCTTAAAATCTCCTGTCCGCTGCATGTAGGATACATCCGCGATCATTACGTGCTTTATTTATATCGAGAGAGTCGCACATAATTATAACGTGACTATTTGCTCTGTCAAGATACGCTACAGTGCTTTAATAAATGTGATTACATGGTGCCATGCAGTAGACGATGGAAGTCAGAGATATTGATTTACGAAGGACACACGTGACACACTGTGAGAATATTCGATTACTTGAAGCTTAATTAGCCTCAATTATTAATTACAAGTACGTGCATTGAGTTCCGTTGTGTGGGTGTTGTATATTCCAATAATTCATAAAGCAAATAACAAAGAGTATAGTAAGCTATATAGACATTCCCAAAGGCATTCCGCACATCTCTAACGATATTTGAATGTCTCACTGGTTTATTTATATGTAACTACAGTATAAATGTTGAATGTATATCACTCTTTTGCAACACAACTAAATTACACAACTAAAAAATTAAGTCTTGCCGAAAATAAAATTGAACGTTTTCTATCATTAAGATTTTGTAATATTAATTTTAAAATACAATTTTATTGCAATAATCGATTATAGAGAAATAAGTCCTTTTTCCTTTCCGTTCAAAAAATTCTCAAAATATTTACAAGAATTTTTAACTTTCATATTTAAATTTTTGAAAAACACTAAATTTCTTGAGATTTTATAAATGTTCTTCGCAAATTATAGAATGAAAAATCTTAGGTATATAATATTTCATAATTCACATGTATAAAAAAAACTTAAAAAAGACTGTGGACTTTCTCAAAAAATTCTAAAAAAAATTTAAGGAGTTTTCTAAAAAATTGTACGGGAATTCTGCAAAAATCTGAAAAATCATATAAAAAAATTCTAAAATTCATCAAATTATTATATAATATCATATTACATAATATCACAAAGTAGAAATCAAGATTTAAAGGACAAATAATAATATCTTTTATTAATATTAAACTTTAGTTTTAAGTGAGACTTAATGAATACACGCAGATACTCTCGTAATATTTCTGTATTTAATTCTGCATAATTTTTTGTCATTTTTTTTTTATATGTAGATTGTAGAATTAAAAAAAAATAGACTTGTATCTAAATATAACAGATTACAATTTCAAGTACAATATGGTATTTTAATAGATATCGCGCTTCACTCGACATAGTTGCGCAACGATAGAAGTGGCTTTTCAGAATCGAAGTCCTTATATAAATGTAGATAGATGCTCCGTATCCGTTCTCTCGGAGCAAATAGCTTTTCTTTCTAACTTTCAAAATGCACATCTTTCCTATATATGCACTTCCATTCTGATATAATGCAAAGGCGAAACAAGACCACGTGTCCTGAATGAAACCCAAATAAATCAGAAACTGATTTACTACTATTTACTATTCCTTCACACTTATCATCTTTTCATTACATTTTCAGCAAAATTATGTATCAAAATCTTTTAATACAAATTCAAAGCTTATCGATAACCTTTTATTAAATTAATAAAACAATATTTTGAAATGTATGTATATTTTAAAAATGTACAAATAAAAATATGCACGCATACATATTTCAACTTCTTCCAATAAAAGTAATCTCATTTTTCTATTAAACTTTTTACTAACTATCTTTAGTTTTCTTAATGGCATTATCAATTGATAACAGAAACGAGTCTCGTGAGAAAAAAAGGAGTTTATATTAATCATTTATATTAATCAACATACTTGAAATAAAAAAAATACTACATGCAATCTTGTACTTCAAAATCATGTAAAAGATAAAATTCTTTTACTCCCAAGTAATTAATTAAAGAATATTCCTTAGAAAATCGCTTAAAATTATATTCAAAATTGTATTTACGAGATTTAAGTCGTGATATACTATAAATTCTTGAGATGTTATTCGTCTCCAATTTCAAAGAATCGAATTTTTAAAATCGTCCATGCTGAGATATCTCGAATTCTTGCAACTATAGTAGTTTAAAGAACGTTTATTTCGATAATTTTTGAATGACGGTATTTTTAAAATCCTCAAATAATCAGTTCCTTATCAAATTTTGCTCAAAATTGTACTCGAAATTATAATTTTATACGAAATTCAGGTCGTGATATATTTAAATTCCCGAAAGATTAATCTTTCTCTCGCTTTGAATCTCAATTCGATTTTTTTTTAAATGGATGTCGCAATCTCTCAAATTCTTGCAACTACTTGTATTTTAAATCACGATGATTCGATATTCTACGGAGGAACGGATAATTAATCATTTGCGTGTAATTCACGTTCTAATGCGCGATTACACCCATCAATTCTGAAATCTGACAACCGAAAGTGCATTCGACACCAGATACAAAAGCCACGCTTTAGATTACATTTAACTGTGCAAAAAAACATATAATATCATAATATCCGTTGCGAATATTATTACTTTACGATTGTGCGATGAATCATCGATTGTGCGCGCAGCTCGCATGCGTTTCCCTCTGTTCCTCGCTTGTGTTCGCTTCGTATTTAGATCGAACTTCACGTGTAATCCTGCAGTATACTTTCATCGCACGGAAGAAAGTGAGAGAGAAACCTGGTCGATGAGAGAAAAGAAAGAAAATGGGATAGCGTGTATTTCGGCTGGGAAGACGGCGCTACTCGAATTGCTAAAATAACTAAAACATCTCGCACACATGACTTTCCCATCCTTTTTGTTGAAATTGCAAAAGGAAATGTCCAATAATATCGTGAAAATTATGTGAATTCTGGAATTTTTTTAGATTCCTAAAATTTCTTATTTTAAAATTGTTTTAGAAAATTTTATAAAATTAAAAAATGTTTAAGTATTTTTTCTTTAATTTTATAGAATGAAAAATTTTTTAAATCTTATATTTCAAAGAATTTTACATACGTAAAAAATTCTATTAAAAAAATATAAACTTTCTCGGTATCTTCCGAAAATTTCCAATTTGTATAAAAAATTCTAAAAAAAATTTTCACTAAGATTTATACTTTTTGACAATCAAAAATATTTTAATTTCATGAAAAATTATTTTTCCGATCCATTAAGCCACTATTGAGCCTGAATTTTGAATTTTTATCAAATTTAATTCACAAAAATCCTTTATAAGTCTTTAAAAGATTTGTTCATTTTTTAATATTAGCTTAGGATAACAGTGGATGAGAAGAATATTACAGTGATAGTGTACTGAAATAATATCATTTTGAGACGAGGAATACAATGAATTATAACAAGTCTTATCTAAGGAAAAGTTGTAAGAGTTGAAAAATAGACCCACTCACTCAGCTTCTGAAAGTAAAATTTATGCTATTTCTATATTTTAAAATGTATAACAAAATCATTTTAAATTTTAATTAATATATTTTATACACGTATAATTAATTTATTATAAGTAACACTTATATTATACATATAACTTACGAAAAGACATTTTAATTTCAAATCTGTAGATTTGTCCCTTTAATCAACTATATCTTTATCACCTGCGTATCCAAAATGATGTAACATATTCGCGAGCGTATCTAATATAAAGTATATCTATAAAAAAGAAAAGAAAACAATTAAAAAAAATATAACAAATAAGGCTTATTTATGAATGACAAATCTTACTTTATAGTGAGGAAAGTGGTAGTATACTGAAACAATATCATTTTGAGGAATACAATGAATTATAACAAGTCTTATCTAAGGAAAAGTTGTAAGAATTGAAAAATAGACCCACTCACTCAGCTTCTGAAAGTAAAATTTATGCTATTTCTATATTTTAAAATGTATAACAAAATCATTTTAAATTTTAATTAATATATTTTATACACGTATAATTAATTTATTATAAGTAACACTTATATTATACATATAACTTACGAAAAGACATTTTAATTTCAAATCTGTAGATCTGTCCCTTTAATCAACTATATCTTTATCACCTGCGTATCCAAAATGATGTAACATATTCGCGAGCATATCTAATATAAAGTATATCTATAAAAAAGAAAAGAAAACAATTAAAAAAAAATATAACAAACAAGGCTTATTTATGAATGACAAATCTTACTTTACAGTGAGGAAAGAGAAGCGATATGCTCTGATTTCTGAGAGGCACAACTATTTATTATAAAACGAGGTGAAAATTACAAAAGTGAGCAAATTTATTAGAGAATATTTATAATTTCATTAGTCAACACACCTAAGTGAATCGCTCACTTTTATAATTTTCACCTCGTTTCAAGACACACAGAATTGACCCCTATGAAACGACGCTCACACGGTCTAGTCCGACATGCGCATGCGGTATCAGAGGATCGCACGGTCATGCCTGAGGGAGGCAAGTGGAGTGGAGTGGAGGCGAGACGAAACGCCGAAGCGTCAAGTGAGGCCTTGGCTTTAAAATGGCCACTCCTGGTGTCGCGCGTGCAACGCAAAGCAACGTTACTCCGTCAGATCGTTCCCGATCCCTACGGTACTCGCGAACGTAGAGTATCTCGGTGAGTGTCCCATCATATCGTCCTGAATATCAGTATCGTCCTCACCCCGGAGATTGTGCGTGTGAAACAGAATCGGAAACGACAGAACGGATACAGCGAGGCGTGCGAGAGCGAGGTCCTCGGCGTCGCGCCGTGCGGCGTTGGTGACGCTTCCGTGACGTCCTGGCAGTGACACTTCATTGATATATACATCGGTGTCATCGGTACCTGGGTATCTTGACGTCGTATCCTCAACGACGCGCGTGACTCATCTCGCGGAGAGAAGGAACCTTCTGCGATTGAGACGGTGGAGCCATCGGCGACGCTTTCGTGGCGCCTCAGTGATCTCTCGGTAATACCTCGGCATTTTGCTGTTATTCTCCCTTTTTCCTGAAGAAAACCACGTTCGAAATACTATCTCCAATGTTTCTGTAATACATTACACTTTTATGATATATTATAGGAATAATATAGTATGTTTCTCGTAATAACATAATACATAATATTATTATATACAAGAAATATGATATTTTATAATATAATAAAATATTATAGTAGTATGATAGTAGTAGTATATATTTCTGTATAGTAATTAATATATTAATTTTTGCAATATATTAATAATAATATATCCTACAAAAATGTGTTACAGTTCCTGTACTATATAGTTTGATAGTAGGGTTCCTGTAGTAATATATTATAATTATAATAAAATATTACATTTTCTGTAATAATATATTATTACACTACTCAATTATTACACTATATCAAACTATATAGTTTATTCTTGTTTAACTTTTTCAATAAACAACAAAATAGTTTAAAATAATACTCGAAGGTACTCGGGTAATATTTTCGAATGCAGCAAAATCTCGTAAAACATGTGTGTATCATAATAATATATATATATATATATATATATATATATATATAGTATACTAAACTAAACTTGTTAAGTATTAGTTTAACTTTTAATAAGTTACGTTATACTATTAACCTTAA
>NW_012130102.1:154710-155959 GCF_000143395.1 Atta cephalotes | reverse complement strand
GTTTAAAAATTAAATTAACTACGTAAGGTACGTACGGGTAAGTTAATTTTACGTTAAGTAGCAGTACAAATACTACGTAAACAATAGTGTGTATATAATAATATATATATATATATATATATATATATATATATAGAGTACTTCAAAAAAACCTGTTTCAGATGATTTACTTTAAAGGCTTTGACATTCGAACTTTAAAATTTCAAAGATTCGAAGCTTCGAACAATCAAAATTAGACAATTATTAATTTAATATTAATAGGTGCGCATTTATAAAATTATGACAAAATTTGAAATAAAATATTTCCATATTAACAAATAAATAAAAAAAATATGTAAGTTTAATCATTTTCGATTTTACGTTTCTGTCTCGAGTTTCCGTTCTTAAAATTCTTTTACGTTAAGGAAGATTTATAATTAATAAAGCCAAAATATTCATATTAATTTACTATTTAATTTGCTATCCAAATTATTTAAGAATATCACATTTTTCCAGGATGTATTTTAATTCATTCTTTTGTTTACAATATTTTTAGCATTTCTTGACTAAATTCGTCATCCGCACGTACTAAAAGTACGAATGTACTTTTCGAAAGCTTTGAAGGTCTTAAATTTCGAAACTTCAGAGCGTCGAAAAAATTCGAATCTTCAAATCAGTCAAAAATAACAGTCCTACTCCAGAAAGATAGATGCCATAAAGTAAAAAGGAAGAATATTGAGTGCTTTCCAATAAAAGACAATTACATTTTTTTATTTTACATTCATTAAAAAAAAATTACATTCTTGTTGTTTGCCAATGTTAAAGATAGAATGATTCACTATGTTATTTATGTCATTTGATTGTCCTGTTGGAAAGCACTTATTTTCTAACAATAATTAAGTATAAGCTCTCACGAGGATATCTCGATCGCTACGATAATTGTTGGCGACGCATTTTTATGTCGCCTCCGGGATCGAAACCAGATGTATATCTATCTTCGAATTTACGATGTGCGCTTTAAATGAAACATCGCTTTAAATGAAACATCGTTTCCATCTGTCACGAATAAATGTAGAGATTTCTGTGCAAAGGATTTCCAAAATTGTGCTGATCCGATTCTTGATTTTTTTTTCCCATGGAAGGTACAATGGATACAATGATGATACAGCGACAGGCGACCTCCCATCGATCGTTTACGCTACCCTTCTGAAATTCATGTATATATGTACATCTGTGTACAGTATGTTGCAGCAAAAACTTGAGATTAGTA
>NW_012130102.1:133595-153504 GCF_000143395.1 Atta cephalotes | reverse complement strand
GTGTGTGTGTGTGTGTGTGTGTGTGTGTGTGTGTGTGTGTGTGTGTGTGTGTGTACTATATATATACAGATTGTAATAAAAATGAGATACAAAATTATTCATACTTTTAGAATGTATTCTATTTTAAAATTATTGAAAACAAGATAATTCATATTTTCATAAATTCTATTTAACGGAAGTGCGAGCAACAATTTAAAAATCATGTTTTATTAAATAAGAATACTTGTATTTTTTTTATACATATGATATTTTTTTATTTATTTTCGTAATAATTAATATTTTGTATAATATTTATTTCTCGAATAGTGTATAAATAAAGTTACGTTAGGTATTATATTTTTATTGCTTTAACAAATTCCTTAAACAAAATTAAACTGTATACATGAAATTCAATTAACGAAGCATTTGTTAATAAGCTATGCGAAGAATTTATACCAATTAGCGTGTCTTTACTAAAATGTTTTAGTATGTAACTCGCTAATAAGTGTATAAATATTTAATAATAATACAATAAACGCACACACGCACGTTTATATATTCTTTATTATCTCTAAAATTTTCAATAAATAAATATATATACACGTTTATACTTTACTACATGTATATTTTATCTAAATATTTTTCATTTAATAATTATGAAATCAAATTGACTTGTAATTAATAATTATAATTTAAATTATATTCAAATTACAATTTTAACAAATTACATTGTAAATAGATGTTTCTTTAATCATTCTAATATGTATTTCACTAATTGAATGAACGTTTAATAATAATTAAGAAATTATTATCGTTCATGCAACGATCTCTTTAATTAAACTCTATTTAATTAAACTTTCGTACTTCTCCATTTATCTTATTTTCGAAATTAATATCTCACGTTTATGTGATCAACAATCCATAAATAATAATAATAATAATAATATTAATTCACTTTAAATTAGCATTAAAAAGATCCCAGCTTAGATCTCTATGACCAGGATTTCCTTTTTCCTATTTGATGAATAATTTAGTATTGATAATAATTTTAAAAACAAGATTTCAACATTAATAATTATAACATATTGTGCAGATTCTACCTTAACAAATACTCTTCCTGGACGAAATCGACATGAGTAGGAGCAACGAGAGCGGTATATCGTTAGCAACGCCGCCAGCGATTCATGTTGGGCCTATCGTCACACCAGGGTCCAATGAAACTATTTCCATCGTGATACCGTTATCAGCACAGCTGACCACAATGGCTAGTCAGAAAGTCGACAAGAATAGTAAGGATTACGGCAGTGATACAAAACGGGCAGTCCCAGTAATTGTCAATCCTCCTCGAAGGTACAGGAAATAGCGAACTTTACCATAGATTCTTTCACAATCTGTAAATTCTAGATGTCTCAATCTGAAAAATACACATATTGAGTAAAACATACATATGTTATACATATATTGAATCGGATACAATTTTATTCTTGATGTAATAAGGATATTTTTGGTATAGAAGTTCACTTTTGTTGACTTTTAAATTTCTTAATGATCAAATTTTCAGATTCTTTAAATTATTAAAATCTTTAGAATTTCTTCAATATCTTAACTATTCCATTTCAATCATTTTTCATTTAAAGTCAATTTTTACTTTTATCTTTTCAATTTTCAATAAACAATTGCTTACATTGAATAAGGTTTGTTTTTAACAGTTAATTTAAAAGGATTAAAAATTTTAAATACGTGCTTTTTTTTCCAGTCCGAGGAACAGGACGTGTGGAAAAGGCTGTCCTTTTCCCACATGCATGCGATATGGACGAGCATTTTCTAGATTGCACGATTTGAAACGGCACATAGCTCGGCACGCGATGCGCAAGGAAAAGCTGCAGCAAACTGAACAAAAAGTCGATATCGAAAACGCAACGAGCGATGCAACTTTACAAGACGCTCTTCTGCGCGATACAGGAAACAAGGGCGGATATCCTTGTCCGCGATGTACGAAGAGGTACAACGATGAGGATAAACTCAAAGCTCATCTGGTCTCACATGGCAAAGTACGATTTATTCGATTATTCTTCTAATTCTTAAACAAATTCTTAATTAATTAGAGCTAGAGATAACAGAAACAATTAAATAAATTTTTGAAACAATAAAAACGAAATGTTTATATTTTGTATATATAATTTGTTTCTCAAATTATATAAATAATTATATGTATTAATCATTTGTGTAGATAATGCCAAAGAACAATCACTTGAAGCAAGAGGAACATACTAGGAATATGCTGCAGAGTCAAGCGATGATAGATAAGTCGTCAACAATTGTGAAAAACGAAGACGACTTTCTTCTGGAAGAGATGCTATTGATAAAGAAAGATCCTCGAAGGACAGACAAAAACGATTCGAAGATTAGGTGCGATTACTGTTCAAAGACTTTCAAAACCAAGTGGACTCTGAGCTCGCATGTGGCCGCTCATGAAGGCCGTTTTCAGTATGACTGTGGTCTATGCGGTAAGAAATTCGTCAGGAAGAGCCACTACGAGGGTCATCTACGATCTCACGAGGCTGCCAGGCCGTACTCCTGTGAGCAATGTGGTAAAACGTTCAAAGAGCTCAAGCATCGTCGCGAACATACCAAGAGAAAGCATCCAAGTAATCAGAGCGCAATACAAAGTTTATTAGATAGCATTGGGCCGTGCGCGGCCGAAGAGACAAACATTGATCAGGCCAAATTCACTTTGTTAATGCCAGTAAATTTTGGCGGATAAGAAGAGTCGAAGAGGCCTTTGTCGTCTAAAAAAGATTACTGTGGATCCTTCATGTTCAACTGTAAGAGTTTAATTCCTCGAAACTTTTTCGGATCAATCCAGATTAGAACATTGCATCCTTGGAACCTTGGGCCTTTTATACTTTGGCTTTTTGGAACTTCGGATGTTTAGATGATTCGACCCCTGGAACTTTTATTATTTAGAAGACGGATTCCTTGAAACTGTGAATACTTGGAAAATTAAATTCTTACTTTAAATCTTTCGATATAATAGTTGCTTGAAAGATGAAATTTTGGATCGAAATTTTGGATCTATCTTATATTTAGATATTTGAAAGTGTCAATTTTTTTGGATCTTTGGAATTCTAAAGGTTGTAATGAAGTGAAATTTATTTTAAAGTATTCCAAAGTTACTCAATGACCAGAAAGTAATATGTTCAAACGACAACTTTTTCAAGTTGGATGATAAACAAAAATTTAATTGACTTTAATAATTGACAAATCAAAATCATGTGAACATTATACCGATTATATTCAATTTATCATTCTATACTTTATGAGAAATATATAAAAAAATAAATCTTGAACCAATGGAGTTACTTCTTGTATTCGTTTTATTCCTCGATCTTTACATTTATTTTATATAAATTTTTTAATAAAAAAATACATATTATATACTAATTATTTTTTTCAAAAACAGATTTTGAAAATAATATCGAGATGTTTATACAAAAATAATTCAAGAAATGATTAATTGAAGAAAAAATAATTTAAAGACAAAATTTAAGTTAATCATATTGCAATACAGCAATAGAAATCGTAAGTGTTATTACGATAATTTTTGTAGAAATACAGAGAATTTAAAAGATCTTTAAAGATAAAATTAGCATGTTTTTAGACTTGTATCATCTAGAATCTAGGAAGATGTATATTCATTTCAATCATAGGCCATAGCTTCTCGCTTGTCTTCAGATTGAAGTTATTCCCACAATGATAGGAGAGAATTGTGATATAAGACTCTTTTGTTTCGTGCAAATTAGAGAGTTCTTACTCCTCAAAAGATTCTTGCAAAATTTCGAGAATTCTTGTCCTATAACCGAAAAAAAAAATTTTTTCAATCGTGATCGGTATGCAAAGACGCACATAATTTTCATGATTGATCGCGATCGATTGTAATTGCTCACGATCGCGAGCAAGGACGAAATCCAAAAGGAGTCAAATGGGCGCGAAACGGCGGAGAGTATTCTCACGATGCAGACAGGACGCACAAGAATGCAAGAGTGTCGGATACACGTTGGATAGTTTACCGCCGGAAATCCTCAGTATCATCCTGAAGATGCTACCATTGCACGACGTAGCCTGCACCGTTCGTTTAGTCTCCAGGTAGATCCAATGCCAATTTAGCAAAATTAAAGGCAGTTTTAAAAATTACGAAAACAATTATTAGAATTTTACCGCTCATCAATATATTTATTCTAATTAATTTCCTAATTTACTATTAATTTTTGGAATATATTGTGAATTTAAATATTAAATGTTTAGAAAATACATTTTTTTAATGGATAGATTTTATACTGTAATTTCTGTATTGCACTGCATAACTGTGATCCTAAATATACTTCAGTATTTTGCTTTGAGATTTTAAATTTCAAAATTGGAAGTCATAGAAAGAAGAATTTGATGTTAAAAACTAAATCATTTAGATCTGTCAACTTCAAAACCATCAGATTTAAAAGAAAATTTTGGAATTTCTTGTTCCTCTTAAAAATTATAAATCCTAAATCAATCTTTTAAATTCCAGCTTTCTCTAAAATATTTCATATTTTCTAAAGAAGTCTAGATACTTTCTCATTTCTTTCTTGATCCTAATTGTTAAATAGACGCTGCTACGACATTGCTGCCACCGTACTGAACAGCGAATTTCTAGTGGCTGGCACCAAGCTTGAGATTGCAATAAAACGCACGGAAGACCTCATGAACAACGTAAAGACTAACACGGAGTTAGTAGAATGCAACAAAATTTTTAACGCGCTGGAACTTATTCGCTGCCAATATCGAATGCTGAAGGCAGTCACATGGCGATATACCCATCCAAGGTTTCTGAATTCTTCAACCTCAAACTGATGATCTATATTAGATCATTACTATTTGGTTGCTATAAAATCCCGCTAGTTTATTCAAGATTATTGAATTGATTTTTAAATCTGTTTGCTATTCAACTTTAGGAAATTCCTCATATTCAATATTTTCTTCCATGTCCTTATAATTTAAAAATATGCACTTTTATATTTTTTGTGCTACATATTGTATCTTCTCTCCGGAGTTTAAATATTTTTTAAAACTTCTAAAAATTAAAACATATGATATATTGGGGAAAAAGTCTTTTTACAAAAGACAAAAATCTTTTTAGCAACCCATATAGTCTATTTTTTTTAATTGGCAATTATACAACTTGATAGAGCAACGTTTCAACTTTAAGAATCTATATTTTTAATTGCGATACGATAATTTTTAACTTAATTACGTGCAATAAAGTTAGAATGTTCCTTTTTATTTAATTTAACAGAGTAACTTGGAAATAAAAAATAGGAACATTAAAGAAAAAAAAAATTTTGTGGAGAAAACTTCGAGCTTTCACGATAGATAATCAAACATTTGTTCAAATTTTGTTGAGCACGCTACAGACCTACAAAGAAAATTTCTCACTTTTTTCAGTAGTTTTCTATATGTAAAAATTACAAAACTCACATAAATTAAAAAAATATAGCAACCATTCAAAAGTAGAGATTTCAAGCTTTAAAATCTTTTTTTAAATTTAAATTTTGATCATTTTTAATAAAGATATTAATGGGGAAAGGTTTTTTAAGGGACTTTTTCCGTAATATAAGATAAAAAAAACTTTAACATTAATGTATCGTTAAATATTAATGTATTAATTAATTTATTCGAATATTCTCCTCCGATTTAAAATATATTTTTTCCTGCTGAATGGGCATTAATTTTAAGAAAGAGAATTCCGTTAAATTTATGTAAACGTATAAAAAAAGGATCAATACTTCCTTACCTATTTTATTTACGTTAAATAGATCACGTGATTTACCCATCTCCTGCTTTTACGGCGGTAGAATCCTCGATAATCTCAATTGCCTACTGCAGACGGTCTTCAATCCTTGCCAAGAGTCGCGCGTCTTTAGTTATATCGACCTGCAGA
Source organism: Atta cephalotes (assembly GCF_000143395.1). Taxonomy (NCBI): domain Eukaryota; kingdom Metazoa; phylum Arthropoda; class Insecta; order Hymenoptera; family Formicidae; genus Atta; species Atta cephalotes. The sequence continues at coordinate 147,551 of NW_012130102.1, read as the reverse complement.
TCTTCACACGCACTTGCGAGAATTTCATGGATCACTTCGAAAAAGTTACTGAACGCAAAATAAATGGGTAATCTCCTTATTTTCATCATCTCACCATTTAATATTGCATTTAATATCACTTATCAGCGTTCGATTAATGAATCAACAATCTTCGATCGAATAGCTATCGCTCATGTTCGTTTAAGCAATGATCAGTAAAGACAAATCGTCAATAGATCTGCGCTGGTATCAGGATGTAAGATAGTCGACGTTCTGGACTGTCTGGAAGAAGGTCGGCAGGTGCTATCCTTTAGGATTTCATCAAGAACTGACAATCCCGTGGTAAAGAATTTTTGAAGATGCGATATTCAATGATGAACAGGACATATCGAATATTTTGGCACATTTATATATTACAAAAATCCAAATATTATTTAAAATTAAAAATTTTTTTTAATTTTGAAAGTTTCTTGAATGTATTGAATCTCGTGAAATCTTGAATTTTTCAACAATACATTTTTTCCTTTTACATTTATAAAACTTTATTATCTCAAATTATTTTGTTTATAAAATTATTAAGATATTTTATAAGATATTAAGATTTGAGAGAAGAAATTTTATTTTTAACAATTTCTCTTATATTTTATTTTAAAACGAAAAGATTTCCAATTTCTAAGGGAATTTTCTAAAGTCAAGAATTTCAAACATTCAAAATTTTCAAAATTCCTAAGAATTTCTAAAAAAAAATGTCTCGTAAAGTCAATCTAAATTTTCAAATTTTAATTATCTAAGGTAGTCGAGAAAAATCACTGATAGCGATATTTCTTTAATATTATACAAACATTTCTTAAATGAAAATGTTAAATGAGAATTTAAAGCAAAAAAGAGATTTATAAGAATTTAAATCAAAACAGAGTCTGTGGATATTGCACTATTATATACATCGCTATTTTACTTCAAATGTGACACGACTAAAAAAACTAAAAAATGATTCTCAAATTTTTACTATGAATAAAGTTAACATACCCGCTCAATCATTATAAATAAATTAATTTAAAAAAAAATTATCAAAATCATCACAACTCCAAATAATTAAAATAAGAATTAACTAAAAAAAATAGTTTTTAAGGAGTTTTAAGTTTTTGTGAAATAAAAATGACATTGGATCAGAATTGGTTAAGAATTTTTTAATGGCTTTGATTAGTTAATAATTTTCTATCCAGTTTTTCTCTTTTCTAGGAAACTTAATTTTTTTGTGTTAATTTTAAAAAAACCAAATTATTCCAGGATAAATATTATATATGGAATTATGGAATAAATGCTTGTCTACTTTTGAAGCAAAAGAGCGATATACAGGGTGTCCCATTTTAAACGATTTAAATTTCTCTTGAACAGTGCATTTTAGAGAAAAATATTTCAAGACAAAAGTTTTGTGATTTCGAGGATGGCATAAGATGATACTATTAATTAAATCTTAAATGGCGTTATCATCAATTAAAGGAAGGTTGTCATTAATTAAAGGAAAGTGACTTTGTCCTGACCTTAACAATGCCATCTAAGGTCAAATCAATACCATTTTATGTCCCCCTCGAAGTCACAAAATTTTTGTCTGAAATATTTTTCTCTAAAATGCCCTGTTCAAGAGAAATTTGAGATCATCATTTAAAATGAGCCCTGTATATAGAATATGGTCCAATCCATCTATTTAATTTCCAGGTCAGCATGCATCTCAAATACGTCTTAAGACGCGCATGGTTCACATGCTTACGGGTGCCTAATGCAAGTAACGAGTATTGCTGGCGGGACAAGCAACGATATATGTATCTGAGATTACGCCGTTTAGTTGGCAGCTACAACAAACATCTGTTTCATAAGCTGCATTATGAACGCAAGCTCATTCTTCGAGCGATGGTTCGTAAAACTTAACTAGTCGCTGAAAAGCTACTACACAGCCATTTGTCAAAAGATTTCATAAATCGATTAAAAAAAATAATAAACAATTCTATTTTTGGTCAAAGGAAATCGTTACTGCTTAATAATATCTATATTAATACGCAAATTTTTTTCAAATACATTTTTAAAAATCGCAAACTAAAACTGAAATAATACCTTAAATTAAATTAATCAACAATTTTAATAATAGTGATTACCAAAGCATCTTAAAAACCTGTAAATAATTCATTGCAAAATAATTATTAGCTGTTACATAGATGATGTTTATTAATTTATCAAAAAATTTGTTTATCTGATATATAGTAAAAATGCATTTTATTTTTTTCAATTGAGATTCTCCGCCTTTTCAGGCGCCATCGTTAGCATCCCGAAGACCACCGCCGGCTTCCACGTATTCAGGATATGGCGAATATGGGGGCCAGTTCTTTTATTATGGTAATATGAGCAAATACGCTTACGAGAATAGATTCAAATACACCAGGATCAGTAACGCGGGAAACACTGGCGGAGAAATTGAAGAGGAGACTAATAGGCCTTGCTTCGATTTGATCATTGGAATCCAATTAAGGCAATTTACTAAGAATAAAAAATTATTTGTCACAAATCACAATAGTAAAAAAAGAAACCTTTCCGATTTTCCTGTAAACAACTTGTTTAAAAATCTTCTTGCTTAATTGTGTGACTGTCGCAAAATGAAGTTTTTTCTGAAAATTCTTGAAAATAAAGCTTCTTTATCAACTTTAACTTGAAAAATAAAATGTCTGAAATTGGAGAGATATTATTAAAATAATATTTAATCTCTGCTTTATCAATAATATTATAAAATAATCACACTTAATGATTATGAGATTTTTTTTTCTAATATTGTTTTATAATAATCGTTACATAATATCGATAACATTATTATAAAATAATAGAGTAAATTAAAGCAATTGTTCAATGAACGGCTTCTCGATTAAGTGTCTAAAGTTTGCATTTTTTTTCGAGTATACAATAAAATAAAAAACTATCACAATCATGATTTTATTAATTTAGATGTTCGCCAGAATTAGCGCCGCTTGCCACAAGGATGAATCTGAAAACAGACAGCCTTGATAGCTGCGGTACCAATCCGAATCAAGAATTATACCTGAAACTAAGTGTAAAATGCGCGGTGTCCAAGATCAACAGACTGCCAGATACCTTCACCTGGGAGGTGTGTAATCCTCGAAAGAACCGTTTGCAATGTCGGTGAATTATGTATACATTCTTATATCTAATGTACAATAATATTTAGCGATTAGACCGATTTTTATTGTTATGTAACTGAAGATAAAATAAAATGGTCCGCACATTTTATTCGAATATTGAAGTTTTTAAACACCTTCTATTTTACTACAGATAAAAATAATAAATTTATTTTGCTATATATTGCACGCCAAAATTCTCGCTTCTGATGTCATAATCTAGTGAAAAAAACATGTATATAGTCAAAGAATAGAAGGCTTAATCTGTAAAAACACAGCAAAAGGTCATAAAATGACATGTTGAAAACCAAGTGACTGAAAGATGTATATTTATTTACAAGAAAACTTTCTTAAATAATGAAATGTCTTTAATTCACGGATGCTGTTATGCTGACTGCTTCCTCCTCCACTCGATGAGGCTGCCACGTGATGGTGTTCAATTTCTTAGCGCGTTTTTCCAAGATACCGTAGGCGAAATGATTAAGTAGAATACCTTTAGGTAAAGCAATGCCTTGAAAGCGATGTAGACCATCCATGGATCCGTCTGTGAGTCTGTGTATTGCCGATACAGTAACGCGTCCCACCAGGCCGCTATTGCTTACCATAGGGCCTTTGCTAATATCCACATGGTCTCCCATACGATACAACGTTACTTTACCGTTGTTACTGTTTTTCACAATATTGGGTATCTGCTGGGATTTGAAAGGATTATCCTGAAAGTAAATATATGATCAAACAACTTATCAAGTAATTCTAAAAATAATAGCAATTGTTTGTAAAATAATATCTCAATATCCAGTTTTAACATCTTAATAAGAAGGCTGTGTTCCAAAATTGATTGCCAGTACTGAAATCTATAGTGCACGTAAACTATAACATTTTCAGTGCTAGCGATAAATTTTTGGGACACAGCCGTAATGATCTAACGATATAATTGTATGTGATAATATAAAGTGTTAAAAAAACAAAATTCTTCTTTAGAAATACAATTCAACTTTTACAAAACGCAAATTAGTAAATTAGCAACATAGAAAGTTGAAAAAATACTCCAGAAGAAATATATGCGTGAATATAATATATGTAAATCCTATACAGAAATTTAACTCAAAACAGGAACATATTTTTTTTACGCTAAAAGTGAAAAAACTTTCAAGTTTAATTATATATTCTTAATCTACAGTATAAGACTGTTTTGAAAGATACAAATAAAATATTATTAACAGAATTACTGTTTCTAAATCTTGTTTGACATATATATTATAAACATACAACAATCCTTTCAGAGAAAACACTATTTTTTTTCCTAGGATTATCAGACTTACATGTGTTCTGACCACGAGTTAAAAAGTGATTAGAAACAACTAACAATTTGTGTTTCACGATTAATAAATTAAGTCAATTTTATTCCATCTCTACCTGAAACATATCCAATGCAATGCTAGACGGCACTTCCAACCTTTCCAGTAGTAATTCGCGATTTTTCAATTTGACAAAAAGTGCAGACATGGCACATAATTCAGAATTAGTTGGCTGCCAGTCCGGCAGATCAATAAATACGTCATAAATGAAGCTACCTGAGGTAATATTTGGAATAGGAAAACTGTGCAAGTGCAAATTTATATTGTCCTTGAATGCAGAATCCGCTACAGCGCCCAGAATAAACGAGCAAGTTCGCCAGAAGGCGTAGTTAACCATCCGTATCCGTGGACTTTGCATGGTAGTCAGTTGCAATTCGCAGTCACCCGTAAATGGTCTATGCATGTCCCAAACTTGATTATCTACCAAGGCAATAGCTGACATCTTAGCAACGCTTTCAGAAATGTGCCTGGCACAGTCGTACGGTGTAGAAATGTTTCGATTCATTGCCATTATAATCTCTTCTTCTGCCAACTTATATTTCACTTCTATCTTCTCAATTCTACCCAATTCTGATCGTTGCCTCCGCTTCTCTTCGTCGAAAAGCTGGTTCCTTCGTTTCCTGGCCTCTGCCTTGGACAATGTACCAGCGTATCTCGAAGACATAATCTGCACAGGTAGCTTCAAGCCACCTGCATAGAATTTCTTGCATCTACATGATAAATTATACTCAATCAACACAGAAAATAATGGGTTATCAATTCTAAGCAGAATTGTAAGACTTGTAACGTATTTTTATAAAACTTGTAAGAACTTACGACTAGTATTCTAATTTTATGTATACATATCATAATAAGACATATGATTATTCGTAAATATTTACAATTTATTGCAATTTTATGGTTAGTAAGAAGGTGTCTGTAAAAACATTATATAAAGGTATAAGCACTTAAAAATTCTTACAAATCTTACAAGAATATATTACAAGCCTTACAATTCTGTTTAGAATTTAAACATAAAACATTTATAATACATAGTTAAAATATTATTAAGATAAATTTTTTTCATAATATACAAGATGATTCATTTTAACCTTTCTCTTCTTCTTCACTCGTATTTGAAATGTTTTTTGATAAAATTGCATAATTTTTTAAATATTTGCCTGTTAAGATTAAAATGAATCACCCTTAATATTAGGTTATTGAAATGAATTGTTCGTGATACGCAAATTTAAGAAGTACAAACTTTACATTAACATTAGTTTATAACAAATATCGAATTGATTCTCAAGATTTGTCTTGAATTGTTTCGCCGATAACAAGAACACCTCAATAGAGAAGAAACACAACTGTAAACATAGGCCTTAAAACAGAAGATTTACAATTCTAAGAGTACAGATATATTGAAATCAATTGATTTCACTAAAATACTAAGACAGATAAAACACTAAGACAGAAATTAAAATTATTTTAAATTTTCTTAACATTTAAAATAAAAATACATACCCATGCAACATGTTGAGGTTAGGACGCTATAGATTAAATCTCAACAGATTTTGCGCAACCCGACATATGTGATTATTTATATAAAAAACATTGAAACGATTTTTTACGCATGTAACAATAACTATATTGTGTTCTTTAATTAGAATTACTCTTAGAAACTATACTGTTCGGTAATAATGGATCAAGAATGAGAACACGTTAGCGCTACATGAGGTTTATTCATTTGCACTTTTTAATGACTCCTGCACACTAGCGCGGAAGGGGCTGCGCACAATAAAAGGAACAGAGAATAGAAAACAGGAGCTCGATTCTGTATTTTCAAACAAGATGAAAATTACAAAAGTGAGCGAATTTACTAAGTGTTGATCAACATTATCAGTATTCTAGTAAATTCGCTCACTTTTGTATTTTTCACCTCGTTTCAAGATACAGAATCGACTCCTTGTTCTCTATTCCCTAAGGAACGATTCTGTATCGAACAAGGGTTGTCAAAGTCCCGCTACAAATGCTTTGCAGCGTTTGATGAACCAATTAGAAGAAAGAATTTTACAAACTGACCAATTAAAAACGCTTCAAAGCGTTTGCAACATCACGTTGACCATACCCTTCCTACTTCAGCAGTGTTGCTAACCCATACAAATTAAAATCATGCCTAGAGATTTTTATTACCAACATTTATTACCAACATTAGTACCAACATTTTCCAGTCTAATTTTTTTTCGGGAAAATGTCATGTAACCAAAATTAGGATATTTCTATTTCTAGCTGTTGGGGATTTTTAAAAAATATGTGTTAGGGGAAAATATTCAAAATGATCTGGCAACATTGATTAAAGGAAAAAGAATTAAAGAGATGAAATGGAGTGAAGTACGTGAATGAACGTAAAGCAGAAGTAGATTTTTGTTATTAATTAAGTTAGTAAATAAAAAATATTTGATATAATTGTATACATTACGTAAATATAAATGTAAGTCATGTATATATATATATATATAAAGCATTGAAAAACTATAAAGCCGGTTCCACAAATGTAATTAATTTTTATCTTTAAAACTTGCTATTTATCTTTCTCTAATTCTAGGAATTAGAGAAAAGATAAATGTTAAATTAAACTGAGATTAAAGTTAATCTTATATTTATAGAACTGGGCCTAATGTATGATATTCATAATTGGCTATTTTTAACAAGTCATCTTTAGGAACAATTAAAAACACATGGAACAATATAATTTAATTCTTAATTATTAACACAATATTCTGTTGTTATTGCTGTAAAACAATACGTTCTAATTTTGTTCTTATTTTGAGATTCATTTCAAGATTCAGATTGGAGTTATGCTATTCAAAAAGAGTCGCTAATTAATTAGATTATTACATATACATCTATTAATAAAATCCACTGTTGTTGAAATATATATATATATATATATATATATATACTATTCTATCGTGTACAAATTATTTGGTACAACTATATCTTTCTTTTAGATTTATTTAAGCAAGTATTACAAGTCTTGAGTCGTTGATGCTGCAGGAAAAAACAGAGTATGATATTTCTTGAGGAATTAGGAAGATGTGCTACAACAAGCGAGACATGCCCGAATTGTGGACAACCTACAAACGCATCCTTTTCAAGGCTTGTAAAAGATAGTTGTGGCCACACCAAGTGCCGAATGTGCTTGCTATATGAGGAGCATGGATGTAAAATCTGTGAAACTCAACACTATGTTCAAAGAGAAGGTATTCAGGATTTTTTGATAAAAGGCTGTTCTTTTTAACTGTTTCTTAACTATCATTTTTGGTCTATCTTTTCTCTTTTTCTTTTTACATTGAAGAGACCAAAAATTCAGCTAGAAAGAACAGACTAAAGCAGCTTTCGAGTTGTCCTTGTCAGATTTTTTCCATTTTATAATAAAACTTTTGATAACGCAGAAGAACCATGCATTGTGAACAAAGAACAAAGTGATACACGAATATTATCGCATGAAGTGGTATTGCCATTAGAATTAGTCATCAACAAGGATTCCAAATCTAAGGAAAATCATTCGGATTCAAACTTTGCCGAATACGGATCGTCGAGTCTCTATGAGAACATCACTTTTGATAACAACGAAGGAACTTATGGATCTGTAGCAGTCACCAATGACGCAGTCACTAATGACACAGTCATTAATCACACAGTCACTAATGATAATTCCAGCGAAACATACATTCCAAGACTAGAATCTTATAATGTAGCATTGAACATTGAGAATCATTTGAGAAATGACAATGATCATGATTCGCAGAATTTGCAGAATCAATATGAAAAAAATGTAGATACCGATCTAATTTTTTTATTAATTAATTATATATTTCATTTGTATAAAGATTTTGCAAATCCATTCATTATAGCTATTGTTCGTCAGCTCGTACAGCAAATAATTTTTATTTTATTTTTTCAATGATTATTTCCCAAAATCAAATTCTTAATTTAGTTTACACTGGGAGAACTAATTATTTATTTTTTAGTAATAAATTTCTAATTTAAATTTATTAGTAGTAGTAACTTATACTCCCCCGTGTTTTATATTAAATTAAAAACTCGATTGGAAAATAACTATTAGAAAAACAGAATGGCAATTGTTTGCAATGCAAGTTGATGGAGCATATTTTTATTTGTTTACAGGCAAAAACGAAAAATAGTGAGAAGGAGGTTGTGGAAAAAAACAAAAACAAACGTCGTAATCGTAGTCATATAACAATACTATCTGGTACACCAGAAAGATACAAGTGCAACATATGTGATAAGATTTTTCGCAATAAGAAGGGCAAATGTTATCATGATGCCTGTGTAACAGGTATCAAACCTTATCAATGTACCTTATGCGACAAGAGCTTCGTGAAACGCTCTCATTTCGAATATCATGAGAGAGTCCATAGAGGATATAAGCCATACAAGTGCAATCTCTGTGACAAGGCTTTTCCTCAGCAGAATAAGCTCAACAGACATATGTTTTCTCATAGCAGTAAGTGTGCTTTATTCCCGTCACATTACACATTGGAGAATGAGGATTGCGAATTAAAGATTAGAATTTAATTAAAATCAAATAATTTTAATTTTAATCCGTTCCATTCTAATTAGCTACATTTTAATCCTCAATTCGCAATCTTCAGTCTTCAATGCGTAGTGTGACACAGGCATTAGAATTATCCAATTAATTACAGCAAGTCATTATTAATCAGGATTGGGTAAGTTAATTTTTTAAACTAAATTAAGTTAAAGTTAATGGCTTGTAAAATTATATAAAATTAAGTTAAAAATTCAAGGAATAAAGAATTAATTTAGTAAAAGCTAAGATTGAATTAATTTAAGTTTAAAAAAAGTTAATTTAAAAAAAATTATTTTTGAGATCAATAATTTTTTTTCTTGTCTTAATTTTTCTTATAATGAGATTACTTTAAAGTAATTACTTACAAATATAGATTATTAGGTAAATTTAATTTTATATTCATATGTAAGTACTTATATATAATAAGAGTTACACTATAAGGCGTTTTGTAGAATCTTGCAAGAGAGAAGGGAATATATTGCATTATATTTTTTCTTTTAACCTTTATCTAATTTTTTCTTAATTTCTAAACGACTACTCATGCATGTTTACGACTACATCGACTAGATATCATCTGTTACAAAGAAAAAAAACGTAAAAATTTAGGAAGTGCAGTACTGTTCTACAACAATTCTTCAGCTAAGGCTCATTTCATATTTATATTGCTGAAATATATAACATTTATGATACCTAAAATTAGTATGATTCAAATATAAACGGGAATTGACAAAACTTAACGAATCAATAAAAAACTGGCTATCGGTGTGACTCTTATTACAGTCTCTCTCATCATAAAATCATTGAACTTTTTCTAAATTAATTCTCTAATGTTTAAGACTTTATAGAAAAAAAATATTAGCATTAAGAGAGGTAGAACAATTTTTAATTTAAAAAAAGTTAATAAATTAAAGTTTAAAAGTAACTAAATTAAGTTAAAAATTAATGCATTTAAAATTAACTAAGTTAAGTTAAAAATTAATAACTTTTAACTGTTTTTTTTTTAACTGTTAACGTTTTAATTAGTTACTACCCTTGGTATTAAATTATTAGATAACAGATATGAACGTTTTAATATTATTGAATATAGAGATTATAAGTATTTTTCGTAATTATAACAATATGATGTACAAGATGATTCGTTCATCATTCTTGAAATGTTATCTTAAATAATCATTTTTTCGAAAAATTAATTTCATGGAATTGTTTAGCTTGTGGAGTAGAAAAAAGTTCTCTTTAAGTAAATTCTTTAAATAAATCAAAATCATTTTTTTTCTCAACATCACCTATTTTTTGTTATAAATTCTTATAGATCATTATATATTATTTCGTGGGATGAATATAATTGTCTAGTATAATCCTGAAATGTTAAAAAAAATTTTTTTAATGTTCCAAAATATTGAATATTCGAAATGTCTATCATTAATTTTCAGATATTTGGCATAGAATATTAATAAAAACTGAACTTTTATAAAGCTTTCATGACTTCAAAGATATTAAAAGAAATACGCCGAAAAACGCGCAAACTTTTTGATATCTTCGAAATTGAACTTTATTAATGATTTCATTGCTAAGTAAAAATTTCTATTTCAAAAATATAGTTATTTAAGATAATATTTTAAATAATAATATACAAACTACTCAATGCATTTATATAACTGTAATTACATGTTACAGAGGAGAAGCAATTTCCATGTTCCGAATGTAATAAACGATATAGCAAAAAGGACGATTTAAAAAATCATTTAAGCATACACAATTCGACGGCTATATATAAATGCAAATCCTGCGACAAATCTTTCCGCATATTAACTAATCTGAAACGCCACATGCAAACGCATTCAAGTAAATAGAAAAGTCTTTTCTATTTTCATGAATTTTGTCCAAGTTATGCTAAACAAAAGTTTTATTTTTTAAATCTACTATAATGATTATGTGACATAAAATTATTTATCATCTTTTCGATTTTTAAAATAATGATAATGAATTGATTACTACAGGCGAACGGCCGCACAGATGCGATCAGTGCAACAAGAGTTTCAAAGAAAAATCTTTATTAATACGGCACAAACGGATCCATGGAAAAGAAAGGCCATTCTCCTGTGCTCACTGTAACAAAGTTTTCTTGTCAAAGAGCGAATTAAGACGGCACTTACCTGTGCATTCAGGTGCGTTAAATATTGAAAAAAGTTTTTACAAGTTGATAAAAAAGCTTAGCCATTCATATATTCTATTTTTAAAAATTGGCAATTATACTATTTAATAGAGCAACGTTTAGCTTTAAGAATTTGTATTTTTAATTGCGATACGATGATTTTTAACGGAGTTACAAACAATAAAATCAGAATGTTTCTTTTTACTTAATTCGCGAGTAACTCGGGAACAAAAAATCGTAGAAACATTTTTAAAAAACAATTTTGTAGGGAAAGCTTCAAGCTTTTACGATAAATCGAAAATTTGCTCAATTTTTTTGGGCACGCTACAATGACTTACAAGGTAAAAAGAAAATTTTTCATTTTTTCCAGCTAATAGTTTTCTATATATAAAAATTATAAAACTCACATAAATTAAAGAAAATATATAGTAGTAACTATTTCGAAAATAGAGATTTCAAGCTTTTAAAACCCTTTCTTTAAATTTAAATTTTGATCATTTTTAATGAAGATATGTATAGAGAAAGGTCTTTTTACAAACTTGTAAAGGGACTTTTTCCCTAATCCCCAATATTATATTATTTTTACATGATGACAGTCGCTTATTTCTTCCAGACGAGAAACCGTTTTCCTGCGAGTACTGCCAGACACTATTTAGACGTAAGGACAACTTGAATCGACACATCAGGCACCACCATACCGAAGATAATTGCGAGATAAGCAAAACGCCAGTTGAAGCGGACCCATCTTGTTCGGTGAAGAATAATCAACATCGGCAGAAACAGAAGTCGAAGAAGACACAGTCGAAGAATACTGGTAAAATAGTCACGACAATCGCGAGCTCTCATGATCAGATCAACTCACGACTCGATTCCATGGGCAATATCACGCCTGTAATAAAAGCTACCAGTGAAGTGAGTAACGCAGTACCAGTGATCAACGGACCCATCAACATCAGAAGGCTGGAGGACAAGACCGATAGGAAGATATTTACATATACAGAACCGATTCCGATCGCTGAAGCAGTGGTGCTTAACTGTCGAATCGAGGAGAAATTGTATCCACAAAGTGCCAGCAGCCACAATTACTTTGTGCAAAACTATCTTAAGGACAAGAACTCCAAAGTGAATTCGTATCCTAACAATAAACCAACGCCGCAAGAAAATCACAATTCTACGTCCTCGCAAATTGAGGCACTTCTTCCAAGAGTGACAGATCAAAGAAATTCCACGACTGATGTTTACAATAAAGGAATCATAAGATGCGAAGAAGAAAAGGACAACCATAGTGAAAACGAGAATGAAAAGCATTCCAAAGAAAGAAGGAATTTCAACGATCACGAGGATTCTGACCAAGAATCGATTTCTTTTCAAGAATCTAACTGCGTTTCTACAATTAAGAAGCATATTATACAGTCGGAAGAATGTCCAAACGTAAATTCAACGAATAATAGTAGTTTGGATACAACAACGAATCATACACTGCCACAGGATTCTCAGAACAATTGCGGAAAGAAACAAAACGACATGCATTGGAGACGCAGAATTGCGGAGACACTGAAACAATATTGATCTTACACAAATCGGTTCATTTGAATGCTACAGTCAGAATGAAGTAAAGTCAGTAACAATTCTGGTGGGAAAATTTTTCTTAGAAAAATTTATCACATAATTTTTCAGAACTTTTATATAAATTTTAGAATATTTCAGAATTTCTATACAATTTTATATGACATTTAAAAATTTTTTAGATTTTTTTATACGAATTAAATTTTATACGAATTAAAACACTTTTCAGAAGAAAATCTACACGGCTTTTCTAGAATTTTTATTCTGAAATATTCTAAAATTTTTTAAAATTTCTCATTATATTTCTGAAAATATATAAAATCTGAAGAAGTTTGAAGTACATTTTCAGATATCTTAAATAATTCAAAATAAAAAAAAATTTTCAAAATATAAGAATTTTTTTCACCAGAGAAAGGTGAGGTGGAATATAAAATGGCGAGAAATATATAAAATATCTTATAGTGAATCTTTCTCTCTTACAATTCTAAAATTATTTATAACGAAATTATGACTGAACGGAGATATCGTCCTTTCTACTTTTTTATATATAAATTATATTGACTTAATTATTGCAATACATATACATATAGATACGATATATAGATACGATTTACACTCTTCATTGAAATGGTTTACAAATCAAGACTGACTTATAGAATACTGGTTATATGGCGCCTAATATAATTATATATCTTAAATGAGATAAATAAAACATGAAATCCATATAGAAAATACAGATGCAATTAAAAATAGTATAACAATTTATTGGCCACCCTCTCACTCTTATGAATTTTTAAGTTCAATTTACCCTATAAATAGAGGCAAATTTAGGCGTATCATTTATATAATTATTATTGACGGTTTATTTACAATATTAATTAAATTACTTTCATACAATAATTGCACCGCGAATTAAATTATTTCTGCATCAGCCTTATATAAACATTTAAAAAGAAAGACATGCTAATTATTGGCGCATCGTTAATTTAACAAGGTTTATTCTTGTTTCTTAATACTAATTTTTATTAATTACGGATATTGCTAGAAAAATGTTGCAGAATGAGAATTTGCAAAATAAAAAACTTTTGATAAATTTGTCACTGTTTACGCAAATGAACGTTAATAACA
>NW_012130102.1:130201-133575 GCF_000143395.1 Atta cephalotes | reverse complement strand
AACCCCGTTTTTACCGTTTTCCTAGCTGTTTTATTTTATTTTTATTTTATTATTAATTATTTATTATATATATATATATATATATATATATATATATATATATATGTATATATATATATATATATAAAATAGTTTAAAAATCACTAATTATTCAAGGAAAAATTCGGGCATGTCAAATGCTGCAATTCTTCATTGACTTCGCAAAACGAATATTAAATTGAGGAAGAGACGGAATAATTTTTGAGTAAATTGAAGAATTTATGAATCTAATAATCTATTCATATTCTTCTTCATCGGGTCGGACTTGAACTTGAGGAAACCGTCTGAGAACCTGGTGCTGTTGCTGTTGCGGCCGTCTGTGCTGAAGGGGAATGTTGACTTCTTCGGGGCTGCGGAATACTTGATTTATCGGGAGACGATACTGCGGGAATCCTGTAGGACGGACCGACGTAGGGATACTGTTCAAACTTGGCTGTGGACTCACAAGGACCTGTACAAGACCTAACCGTTAACGTGTCAATACAGTCGATCGAAAGAAGATCATATTATTTATTTCACATTCATCATGAATAAGTAGAAGCAGTGGACGAAATAAAAAGATCTGCCTATATAATATTCAGAACTCAGAAGAAAGTCTTGATTTAGTTTCGTGACGTAAATATCTTTAATTAAAATTTTTGTAATTAATTTTGTAATTAAAATTGTAACTTTATTATTAAACAATTTTTAAAATGTAAAAATTGCAAGTAAAAAGAAAAAAACGCAAATGACAGTTGACAAAAATTTTAAAAATTTTAAATTATAGTAAAAAATCTACTTAAAACTCAGATTTAAAGAGACTCTAAAAGAGACATTGTAGCTTCTATTTTACAGCCTCTAATTATAATTATTGAAGTGTAATCATCATAATTCAAAAATGATAAACACACCTGCGGAGCAGGACGACGCACCGGGGCGGGCGTAGGGGTGATCTGATAATCGCCAACCTCTCTTTCATCCGTATAAATATCAGAGGGGTAATACCTCTCACTGTATCTTAAAGTGACATTGGGTTTGGTCTCGGCTTCTTGGAGATTCAACGGTTTATACAAATACTCATTGACAAAATGATACTGTGAGCTCTTCTGACAGCTGATATCGCCGCTGGGTGGCATACAGATTAGATGTACCTGATAAAGTGACGAAATAAAATATATTTTTATTTCATCAGAATTAAACCCGTCACCGTAAGCGATAATTTTCTTAGTAAATTAGATTTAACAGGAAAACAAACAGCAATCAATCATCATTAATGGAATGTCTCTATTCTTTAGATATTAAAAGAATAAATAAGAAAGGACATTTATAGTTGGTTCACTGACTTGGTGGAAAGTGAAACCTTCAGGACAGATCCACGAGTGCTTAGCGTTGTCTTGGCAGTAGTGGAAGACCTCGCAGTTGAGATCCTCGTCAGCGTAGTAGCCCGTCTGCTTGTTGACACAATCGAATCTGCTTTGAGGTAGAAGAAGGCTAAGACGATCAGGTTCCTCCTTCTCTTCCTCGAGTTCTTCTTTAGTGGGTCCATCAGGGCCGAACTGGGACTGCGGGCCTCGAATAGAAGCACGCGACGAAGAACCAACGCGGATGGCCTGAGTGTAGTCGCGAGTATCTATTGGTGCCGCCGTTGGTTTGCGATACAACTGCGTACAATTTAATATAAAGAATTTAAATTAAAATAAAAATAAAATTTTTCAGCACGCGTAGATAAATGCATATAATTTCTAAACTCACCGGTTGTTGATTAGAATTCCTATAGATTGGCGTCGGCGATGGCGTGGGTGTCACTGCATTATCCTCGTAACTGTTATCACGGAATCCCTGGGCCGAACTTAAGCCGGGCGAGTAAAGTGGTCCTAAGCTACTTGGCTTTCCGGGAAATGAAACAGCTCTGGTTTCTAAGTCATAAGAATTCTGCGCCGCAATGGCGGTACTGAGCAATCCCAGGAACACCCAATACATTCTGCAAAACACGGAAAATGCTCGTAATTCAGTGCCTGGAATAAAATACAACGTTTCATTTATCTAAGTAAACAGAGAAGAAACTATTAATTATTTAAAATATTTGCGAGTTTAATTTTATATTATTTTTTTTTATATGTATTTTATATTTCTATAAAAATATGTTTATCAGAAAATTTTCCCCATTTTTCGAATCATACTGTGTAATATATGATTATAGCAATTTATGACAACTATAACATGTCCAAATTTCCACAATCGAGAATTATTCACGCGTTTTAAATTAAAATAAAAAACGAAAACTAATTAATAGTTCCTAATTATTATTAATATAGAGAATAAAATTATTGATTTCTCGAAACTAGATTGCGTTTCTTTACGTGAGAGTTGGCGAATATCTGAGATCATCGGCTCTCAATAATGTTTAAGCCGATCGAGTTCTGAATAGACTTAATCGATACCTTGGATTCAAACAGATTAAACGCGATGGCACTTTCGATTTTGCGGCCTTTGATACAAATGGCTGCATTTTGAAGATATCAATGGCCAAGATCACTTTCTCTTGCGTGTACACGCGCGTGCGTGCGTACGTGCGTACGAATTTAATAGACATCGATTTGCGAGAAAGTATGCGGCTGCGATTTCTCAAATAAATGATTTTTTTTTGCTGTTGTAATAGCGCTAGTATACGATTACAATCCAATTCGTATCTCGATTTAAACTATCAGGGTCATTGCCCGAGAGAATCCTTTTCACAAAGCTTTTCCTTTCATACGATTCCCGATAAAAATCTAAAAACACCATGAGACGCGGATATCCCTCGATATAAATATTTATGTCGCAAAAATTAATTTTATGTTATTACATTTTGTAATATTTGTAATATTTTTCTAATTGTCTATTTTAAGTTCAGTCTGCAAAGAAAAATGTCCTGAAGAAAAATAGATCAGAAATTAGCGGATTGCTTCCTCAGAAGTCGAAATTTTTAAGCCTGTTTTCAGTGACACAAATACACATAGAAATAGTCTTCTACATTTTTAATACGTTTTGTATTACAAATTAATTTTTTTAGCAATAAGTAACATCTAATTGGAGAACTGGGTTCATTATTTAATTCTTTCTTTGAAATGAATTCGCTTTCGCTTTTAATTTGACTACATTAACTGTTCATCGAGAGATGCAAATAATTTTCGGATAATAAAATCTAAATAATAACATTTATAAACAATTACTCGATTAGTTGAAAGTTAATTTTACCTCTTTAATTTTTACAGTTAAATTTATATTTTAATGTTCAAGTTTTATTTTTTATTCTATTATTTTATTATTTTTTATTTTTTATTTTATATATATATATATATATATATATATATATA
>NW_012130102.1:127268-128547 GCF_000143395.1 Atta cephalotes | reverse complement strand
TTCAAGAAGTTGAATTAGAATGTTTAAGGATGTGAGAGAAATGTGAAGATATACAAATAAATAAGAGCAGAGGAAGATTTTTTTAATTCAAGAAATTGAAAAACCTAAGAATTGACTGACAGCACACACAGAAACATAAGAATTTAAGAACTTGTTATCGTTAAACACTCAATATGGCGGATAAAAATTGTTAATATCATTTATTATCATCTCTCATTTTCTTGTCACTTAGCTCGAGCACTAAAGCAATTAGAAACTAGCTTTCCTAGGTACATATATGCCACATGCCGTGTTCAAGAATTATTATGGAAAGCACTTGAGCTCGTTGAGCACGTCATCGTCATGACCGAAATGGCTTTAACTGATCGTGAAACCGCCGTCCGAGTTTTGCACATATAGAAAGTAACACGCTTTCCTCGCACTTGCTCCTTGCAAGATCAATTCTCTGCTCCTATTCAAACTTCATCAATAACCAATCACGTGGGCATCATGAGCAAATTTCCTTTCGCCTTGAAATTGCTTTCAGATGATGTATTTTTTACAAACTTACAAGTATAAACATAAGTTCATAAACGTAAGTTAATGCAGTCCGCGCGTTTTTTCATTTCAGGAAACAATTAATTCAGAACTAATTTAATTATCGTCCCGTCAAATATTTGCATTCGAAAAAAAATGAAGGGAAGAATAATTGCAAGATATTATAAATATTAAAACGATGACGAGAGATTTGCATTCATTTAATTTCATATATAGGAAGTGTAAAAAAAGGCTCTTAAAAACTTGATAAATATTGTATTCAACGGAATGTTAGTTTTGATTTGACAAATATATCTAATGAAAAAATTTTGAGATATATTTAAAATTTAATGTCACATTAATTCAAAAAATTTCAATGGAAATATATTTCGAAAATGAAAATAAAAACCGCACACATAATGTTATATAGATAAAAATCATATTTCTATGTTTTCAATTGTCACAGAAACAATATAAATTCTATAAGGCACTAAGTTGTAAGCGAATCAAAAGGGCAATATTAGTTACATAAGAAATATAAGTCAAAGGTAAGTCACTATTTTCCACGTAATACGACGCCTTGCGTAATGCCATTTTTCCACAAACTTGTCGTGCGCTCCATGAGAGAGAGAGAGAGAGAGAGAGAGAGAGAGAGAGAGAGAGAGAGAGAGAGAGAGAGAGAGAGAGAGAGAGAGAGAGAGAGAGAGAGAGAGAGAGAGAGAGAGAGAGAGAGAGAGAGAGAGAGAGAGAGAGAGAGAGAGAG
>NW_012130102.1:105502-125630 GCF_000143395.1 Atta cephalotes | reverse complement strand
AGAGAGAGAGAGAGATTATGTTCAGATTTCAGAATAATTTTCTGTGAGTAATTACGCATTGTGTAATGCGAATGTTATGAGCGATAATTAAATAATCTCAGCAAGTTTGCGATTTAAACATAGTAAAGTAAGATGGTACAATTTCAAACTTGGTATAATTTTGAACGAAATAAGATTTAAATCCAATTTTAGGAAATCAAATTAATACTCCGATCTTATTTTTTGAAGGTAAGATATCAAATAGGAAAAAGCCAAGAAATTAAATTCAAATCTTATTTCGTTCAGAATTGACCAACCATGTTCAAAATTAATACTACTTTACATTTAAAGTTTCTATTAACAAATAGCTTTTCTTTTTTTCCTTCTCATTAATTATTCAATTTATAACTTATACAATTAAGTAAATATTTATGATTTTTTAAATTATTAATTAATTTTAAAGTATAAAATATAAAATGTATTACATTTACATTAAAAGGAAAGTTTTTAGCACTCTTTAATGAAACTTCGATCTTTTTAATCAGAAAATCTTTATTGGTATCCGAAAATTACCAATATCACCTTAAAAATGATTTAATTAATTGACGAAGTGTTGTAACATTAAGAGTCCTAGTTAGTAATTAATTAATAATCATTGGTGCAACAGAAGTAAAGAAATAAGGAATGTGTGTGTGTATTTAAAGAAAATCCTTTACCAGTCTTTTTCCAGCTAAGATCTTGATTAAAATCCGAGCAAAGTGAAAGTGAGAGGAGTTATGTGCAAAAATGGTATGTAATGCGTTCAACGAGGCACATGAGATATAATACTACAACAAAGTTCAGTTCATATCTTCATATAAACGACACAATGATTGAAACGATGTCAAAGATTATGAAACAGGTATATATACATTTTTATATAAATTATCAAGGTCATGGTCACCATTCATAGATGCAATTAATCTTCTTCTATTTGATAGACATTTTCTCTAAATTTTTTATAAACCATTTTATTCAAAATATTTTATTAGAGATATAAATTGATTCTGATCTAATATCATTTTAATATTAACATATTTATACGAATATTGACTATGATAATAAATTTAAGACATAAATAAAAAATAGAAGAGTAATAATAACGATAGAAAGAGAGACAGGAAGTAATGCAATAAGCAATTAAAATAGGAGTGCGCGTGAGAAAGGTATGGATAAATGAATGAGGTAAGAACAAAATTTGTAAATCAAGACTATTCTTAATTTTATGGAAATGCTGAGAGAATAAATCCTATTGTATTCTATTAACATATTTATAAAAATATGCAAATAAATAAAATTTATTTGCATATCTGAGGATGAGCCAAAACGTCTAATTATTTCATTATATCCATGGAATCATACATTGTTTTTACATTTTTACGCATTGTATATCAAGTTGAAACTCTCAATTGTCCTCCATTATTCCAGTCACTTTGTGCATAAATATTATTCAGAATCAGGTACATACAGAATATATATATATATATACAGAATTTCCCGAATTCTTGTAATTTCAATGACGGAATTTCAATGCACTATATATATGCTACATTTGTGTCATTCGTAACATTTACTACTACACATTAAGCGTATTATTGCAATTTCTTATGCTTTTATATTTTTGTTTAAAAACAAAATACAATTCAATTCTTCTCGAATCACGTTTTAATGACCGAATGTTGATTCTAGTTAATCGTTTTTTTGCTTATTCGATCGGTTTCTCCAATTTCGTCATTAAGAAAATCTCGAAAACTTTCTCCGCGAAGTAAAAGATTATTACTATTGATACAATTTCCGGCGAGATAATAATCTTTCTAACAAAGTCTCTGTTTTATTACATATTCACGTATATTTAACCAGAAGGGCGTTCTCCATGCAGCAACTTACTTTCCGGCTGCCGCGTAAAGAAAGCAATATATTGCATAATGGAAAAAGAGATAGTTGCCCGGTGACTGTATCAAAGGCGGCTGTATATAGAGTAATAACTCGACCAGCTGGTTTAAGGAAATCTCAAATAGTCGCCGCTGGGCAACATTTTTCCATAATTTCCTCGCTAAATACGATACGCCAATCAATCCGTTTCTCATCGTCATTAATCTTATCTCTCTTTATCGAAATGATTGATTATCGCAATATATTTTAGAATAATATCAACAAAATTTCTTGAATAAAAAAACTTAATTCATTTTTTTTAAGTTTTAATCCAATTTTTAAAAAATCGCATAATAGTAGTGAAAAATAAGGTAGCAGTTTCACTGTCAATTAAATTTTAAAAAAATCTATCTTGAAGACCTGTTGTTTAGTTTCGAAAATATTATAGTTTAATATTTCTAAATTAATGTATATTAATATTATATATTGTTTTATTTATCAAATTTAAATTAAAAATAATATAAATTTGACTGTATTGACATTTAAAATTGGTTTAAATTTTTTTTATATTTAAACTAAAGCTATGAATAGAAATAGAGAAAGAGAGAGAGAGAGAGAGAGAGAGAGAGAGAGAGACAGATTTAATAAAATTATAATTTATTTAGACCAACAGAATAAAAATCGTAGAAAAAGTTAAGGCTATTGTATATTGAATATAACTTCATAAATGTAAAATAGTATTTAAGCAAAACACTAGTTCTTTCTAGCAAATATTAATAAATAAATATTGATATAATTCAATATACAAATATACAATTTATACGAGCTTACAGAAGCTTTTATCACAACTTTTAAATTGAAACTGATTGTGGCATGTGCGAATGTGTAAAAGAAAAAATGGAAAAATATGAGTGAATTCAAACGTGCGCAATGGCATGTTACAGAAGTACTTTCTCTAAGGTAGCAACATTGTTTCAAGTCGAGGGGAGCTCATATTGAGAGACCTCAGAAGTCCGCCCCAACTCTAAGAATTTTATAAAATTAACTCGGTCACGCACGGTGGAACAGGAATTATGACACATGTCTAGCGAGAGACCAACGAGAACCGGTTGGGCGCAACGCGAAATCATTTATAGTTGCAAGATAAGGAAATCGAGCATTTAAACTGCACTTATCTCAATAGTACAGTCATTAACCCTAAATATCGATCGCATTCTTAGGGGTTAATTAAGTGTTAAATTTCATTATTCGGAATTTTATAGATTTGAAATTTTTCCAAAAGGAAGGGAAACTTTATTAATTAAGAAATTTCAACACAAAATAAAAATTGGCGCATTAGAAAAAATTATAGATATTTTATTATAGAATAATATATTTTAATATTTTATAATTAATAAATGTTAATAAAAAAAGTATTTAAAAAATTTTAATTATAAGAATAGAAAGACAATACTAAATAAAAAATTCAACATATTTTACAACATATTTTGCTTCTTTAAAATTAATTACAAAAGAGGTGTTAAATCTGGAATACATCACGATCATTTTTAATATAAATAATAACCGAAAATAAAACGTGTGATATCATAATTAATATTTAAATATTTTTTAAATGTAAGAGATTTTTTTTTAATGAAAAACAAAAACAAAAGTTTAAATTTCTATTTTTAATCTTTATGTTAAACCTTAATGTTAAAACTAAATTTTTACACACACAGGATATTAAAACTATTTTAATAATCTGCTAAAAATCCTTTAAATATAATAAATATATAATAAAAACAAGTAATTATTACATTAATAAATTAGACATAATTACAAAATAATTATTTATACAGATAAATTCAAATACGTATATTAATAAATAAAAAAATAAATAAATATAAATAGACATAAAAAAATAATTTTTTTTTAACTTTAATAAATTAATTATTGAATATAGAAAAATATAACAAAATTAAATAAATTTAAATAAATATAAATGTGTGTATAAATGATATTGCATTCAAAACTATTAAGGCCCAGTTTCACAACTCATTGTCAATTCTTAACCGACGTTAAACTGTTTCTCATCTTTTTCTAATTCTAAACTTAGAAAGAGACAATGAATAAATTGAATCCCCCTCGGTTATGAGTTAACCGTAAGTTGTGGAATTGAACCTAAGTTTTATTTTCATATTTTTATAGTTTCAATTTATACATATTAACACAATTGTAATTTATATAAACAAAATTTAAAGAATCTAAATTTTTTTCGAGTATCTTTATTAAAAACAAATAACAATCAACACAATACAACATGATGTATGACTAGAATCTCTTAGTTCTTCAAAATATATTTCATTGAAGTTTCACTGATTTATAAAGCTCACTTACCTGTCACTGACAAAAATACTAGGACAGTTCAATTCAATACGGATAAAATACTGCAAAAGATTAACAACAACACACGCGTGCTTTATCTTGGCCAGCCGACATGTCACTCTCTTATATAGCGTATTCCGCTGAAAGTTGCCTCCACCAGATGAAGTGGATTCGGTCCTCTTCAAGGTAGTGGGAGACTCCTCGCGTCTGCATCATCGCACTTTTTCTGCAGGATGCACCTGTTCAGAAGTCCATCAATTTATTAAAATAATATAACAAACTTTTGTGTGCTATTACTATCATTTGTTAATTAAAAGTATATTTGAGTGCACTGTCAGTGAATTTTAATAACGATAAAGAATTATTGGAAAGAAATCTAACTTGTATAAAATCAAATAAATATACATTTTATTCTTATATATTCACTAAGAAGATGAGTCATAGAAAATATAATTACATATATATGTATATATAATTAATGCCTTAAATTTGACTGAATATAGCAATTTCAGATCTTAATAAATATTGTTTTGAGTTTCATAAAATATAAAAACTAGACTTGAAAAAGTCAAACAATAATAAAGGCTCTGCAATTAATAATAAAATAAAATAAGCTTATTGATAGATAGCATCACACAAAACATTTTTTTATAACATTCTTTCAACATTAAAGGCTCATTTCTAACTGGGAATGTTGCAAAGTTATTACGTGATATTAAAATCTTCGTGAGATTTATAGTAGTTACTGAGATAATTAGGAGAAAGAAAAGATTTCTTGATTAATTAATTTAGAGTTAATTTAAGTGAATCTCATATTCTCCTACATCATAGAGAATAAAAACTTTTGCAATCGTTCCTTATCTTTTTCATTCAAAACGCAGAAGAAAAAACTAGGTGCACCCACGTGTAAAGCCCATGATATTGAAATTTTTGCAGCGCAATTGCGAGGAAAGCGTAATTGTAGATCGTAATTGTTGAGGAAGCAAGATGTACTCTCCAATATATCTTGCGGGGTAGTATAGTATAGAATCAAGATCGCATTTTAATTAAACGCAAGATGCATGATAGGATGGGAATGTATAATTAAGCATGAAACTCTATTAATCTGATCTGTCGATCATTCCGGAAGATCAGCCTGCGGAAAGCTGCCGCTAACAGAAAGCGAATCACGCCCTTTCCTGTGTCGTTCCTTTTTCCTTTAACTTTCCACTATTCAATCATGCAATATAGATAAACAGACAAAGGAGCTTACTGCTATGGAGCATCTTATTGTACGCTTCATCAGGATAATGATATGCAATTATATATAGTATATATACACAGCAAAAACATAATCCGATTTAATCAAAGACGTTCAATAAATACATTTTTTAAAAGTTTCGAAAAAAAATTAAGACATTTTGGAAATGATATAGTAAAAAGTAACCAAATAATATATGTATGAGAAATATATTTAAAAAACTATCGAAAGTGTTAAAATATCATTAGAAAAATAAAAATAAACAAGTACATTAAAATACAAATACTTTTCCAAATTTTTTGTACTTTAGATTGTACAAGTCTAGAAACTTATATTATCTTATTATTATTTGTTTCGTTTTTTTAATTATATAGTTATTTCATAAATAATTAATTAAAGTCTAAAATAATTGCAATAAAAGCATTTTTTACTTATTCCCGTTATTTTCTCTTTGCATTCTTTTCTATTTCTATGAAAAGGATGATAAAAATCGATGAAAAGTCATCTTTATTAAAAACGGTGAAATCTCGAATCAAGATACATAATCTCTCTTTTCTTTCTGTGTTTGTGAAATAATAATCGTCAATGGAAGTCATTTTGTTATTTTTAAAGTTTTTCATTCTTAAAATAAGAAAACAGAAATTTCCAAAAAACAAATGACAAAATTAAGTAGAACAAAATTTCGAAAAAAATTAAAAATTATTTCTAATTAATAATCATTAAATAAGAAATTGAATGATTCAGTTAGAAGTTAATTTTCTATATCTTCTTTTTTGTAATTATGTGAGTTTTATAATTATTATTATATTTCATTTATATTTTATATTTAAATTTTTCTGTTTTGTGTCGTAATATTTCGCTTACAAATGCGAGTAATTACGGTTAAATAAGTCGGGTAACTCGATCTATTACACGGGTGAGAACACCTCCGGAAGTGTACAAAGTGTGAAGATAAAATTATTAATAACTAGAGTTCTAAAGCTCTCTCTTGCAAAGTAACAATCGTATTTGAATGTAAAGTAAATTCCAGTGGGATCATAAATTAATAGGCAAGTCAAACATTAACAATTAATTAAGGAATGGGGACAATCAGATATCAAAATATTTGTAATATTCTTTTCATATACTTGGTGCTTAAAAACATTCTTGTTTCTCTCTTGTAAATGAATTAATAAAAACCAATTGAAACCAATGAAATAAATAGAATATTCCAGTTTCCCGTAGCATTGATATACATTGATTACATATTAAAGTCAACAACACTTATAAATTGAATGCAAATACACTACTGTATAATACCATACGAATATTAGATAAAAATTGAAATATTATAAATCAGATATAAAGATGAAAGCCAACACTAGTTAGTCGTGTACGATAAATTTATTGGTAAAAACATAAAATGTACATTTTATGTTTTTACCTGATTTAGTCAGAGCCTTGACTATTCATTGAGATATTATAATTTCTGTCAGAGAATATTGTTACTAATTTTACATATACAATCACTAGAAATTGTAATTATGCAATAAATTTAATATATTGATTGAACGATTTATTATATAATTGCAATTAAATAATGATATCTAATAAAGAAGAAATATCCACTGGCTCAATATTGAAATTCAATGTTGGCTATAAAACAACACAAGGTGTAAATCAATGCTGCGGAATCAATTTGTAACCAATGCTTTATGCTATTTTTGAGTCAGTACGCCGACAAGTGTAAATGTGAGATAAAATATTCGCAATATGATTATTCATAAATGTATTATATTACAGTGTATAACTATTTATAGTACTAATTTTTATTTAAATCCTCAGCCAAACATTGACCAATAATAAAGTGACTAAATGAAATCGTAACTTCTTTAAGTATGTGTAATAATATGTAATAAAAAGTTCCCATTTTAATGATGAATATTCTTCATAATTGGGCCAAAGTAAACAAATAATATTTATATTTCTAAGATGCGTCAATATAAATATGTATGACAGCACGTACTTTCATGAGAATTGAAATCGTTTTATTCATCAATCTCTTGTGAAATAAAAATGTGTAATCTAATAAATCAATATTTCCGTTCTTTTATAAAGTGTTCCCAAAATCAGTTTATAATATCATAATTTATGATCTAAAACATTAAAAGTCTAAATATTTAAAGATCATCGCAATCTTTGCTAATAATCGTATATGACATAATTTTTTAATACATCTTGTGTGAATCCTTCTAAAAATAGAAAAATTACTTATAAATTGATATAAATATATATTCTATTGTAAAATTTGCATATTTGAATACAATTCTAATATTTATAAAACTTTACTAATTTCATACTTATATTAACAAACTTGGAAAATATAAATATTGTTTAATTATTCTAGTATAATTCTTAGAAGTTACTAACAATATTAGAGTGGGGGTTCTATACTTGATTATATAAAGAACCTCATAGTTTCATTCGCTTCATTAAACGTCAACGTACAGCCGAGGAAGCGTAAGCAAAGGTCGAAAGTATTACTGTAACTATATACTGTGAATATAACACCGCACCAACGTTTACATTTGCTGAATTGTACTTGAATATCCTTATTTGAACAACATTTGAATATCCTTATTTGTACAATAAGTCATCCTTTATTTTATTGAAAAAATATTTATATAAAAAATGATGCGATAATCAGCGCCAATTAATTAGGAACACTATCTTTACTTATCGAAATGTATTAGTGAAATTGAAAGAATTTTTTTTAAAGAATTTCAAGAAAATTGAAATCTTTTATATCTTTATAAAGAATGATGAATTTCTTATATAACAATAGTTTTATTGTGGATAAACGTCATCTTCATTAATTCCAATTCTTACTTCTTAATTCCAATTATTTTTAACTAATAGTCAATTAATTGATTGAGATCCTGTTAATTAAGTTCTACTTAATTAAAACTATGAGAAAAATAAGATTTGGAATATACTTTTATTTCTCTGAAATTTAAATTATAAAAGATATTTTTCTTGTAATTTATTAAAAGATTTATATTGATACCTTGACATTTCTTTCTATGAAAACACTGTATTTTCCAAATTTAAGATCTATTTAATTTTAGAGTTACATTCGTAAATAAAGTAACCAGATTTTCGCGTTTATTATATAAAATGATTGATCTTTTTTTCTTGTTTATTGCCACGTAAAACTTGTCACTTAAAATTGACACACCTTCGTTCAAGCGTTACGTCTCGATTAAAATTTCATACATCGGTTGGGCGACGTAACTTTCTCATCGCCCCGCCCGACAGGTTTTACTTCCGCATTTGTAAAATGCTGTAATATAAAATTTCTTTGTTTCGTTTGTTATACAGATTCATTTATTTGTAAAGATTTCATTACTGCGGTCGTTTGTAGTCCCGCAGGTGACAGTTATATAAAAATAGATATAAAAAAATAGATATATAAATATCTGATATTTTAAAATATTATACTGCAATTTTTTTTATGACATTTGTTCAACAACATGTTTCTTCAATAATGTTCCTTCATTTAAAAAATTAAGAAAAAATTTAAATAAAGTGTTAGAAAAATTCATAATAATTTTTATATTTAAAGAATATATAAATTAATGTAAAGCT
The DNA here is from genome assembly GCF_000143395.1 of Atta cephalotes. Classification (NCBI taxonomy): domain Eukaryota; kingdom Metazoa; phylum Arthropoda; class Insecta; order Hymenoptera; family Formicidae; genus Atta; species Atta cephalotes. The sequence goes on along the minus strand of NW_012130102.1, from coordinate 116,509 downwards.
TTAAAAAATATTCTAATAATCTGAAGAAATACACATTAAGCAAAGATGTGGGTTTACAGAAATTCTTGCAAAGTTTATATAAATAATGACATATAACAGTATTTGATCTAAAAATTTGCATGTACTGTTACTAGATAATGTATTAATACATCATTATACAACATGTTATTAATTAATTTTATGAGATTAATAAGGATTAATTTATTTATCGAAATAATTAGTTATATGTAGACGTTAGGAACGATATTTTGTTATACATATTGGCAATTCATCACTATCGGTGAAAAGTACGACCTTCGCCTGACAAAAGAAAGTTCGATCCGCTTCCATAAAATTTCAATAAATCGGCCGCCAAACAGTGCGTTGAATTCAATGGGAAAATGAGATCGAAAGTTGTGGTTCTCCACCCACGGAGAAATTTACCACTGACACGCTTTGTTTAATTTACTCCGATGGTATCGACAATGGATACCAATTATCCTGGAACGAAATAGTAATAACACTTTGGTTCCCCCTTCCTTTTTCTACGAGTCACACACATTACAATTGGAAGTATAGATAAAGATTAATAATTTATAATTGATCTATTATCAACTAATAGATCTATTATTTATATTGCACATATTTGTGACAATATAATTTATTAGTTTTATCAATTGCTTGAATACACATTTTGGACTTAAACATTAAAGATTAATAAAATTAATCATATAAATTAAGACAATTTATATAAATTTAAATTAAAATAATTTAGTAAAATAATTTATAAAGACAATGTCTAATAAAATCTTCAAAATATCCAATATTATCCATTCGAATTAAAAATGATTCCAAAGAGAAGTGGACATTCGGTGTTGCACGTGTAAAAGAAACACTTTCACCGAGCATTTGGATCTCATGGAGAAAGTTCTTTCAACCTCTTACGGCTTTGCTAATCAGAAATTCGACTGGAAAACTAATGAGAATTAAAAAATTTGAATCTAATTTTTATATCTAATTGTAAGATGCACTGTTTTATCGCTATTGAAATCCTTCAGTTTAAGTTTTATTTAGAATACTTTTTATCTAAAATCAATACTTTCAGTGAAATAAAAGTGCATCATTTAAGTGGACCATCTTATGCATACAAAATCATATCTCGCGTTTGTAACGTTAATGACACGTTGTTAAATTCAAATAAAATATCCTAAGACGAAAATGTAAAAGTTATTATATATGAAAATTGTTAGCCATAGTAGTTCAATGAAATTGTTACATAATTATATTTATAATTAAAAAAATTTTTCGGACTGATCATGTTTCTTTAAATGATATGATGATTGAAGAAACGTACGAATACAAAATAATTCATCATAAAGAGATCAAAATGCTAAGATTGTCGAGACGTTATTATAAGAGGAACGATTATGGCTAATGTATTTAAAACATTACATATTTATAATCGAAGCACATAAAAAATAAGCAAAAAAAGGAACGGATACTCGAAGTTTAAAAGAGAACAATTTAGAAAAATAGTAAAAGGATCAATATTAGAGGATTGAGTTGTATAAACTTCAAAAATTCCAAAAATCCAGTGAACATATATAAGCAAGATTATTCACATAAGCCTTTATGATGAAAAATAAGTTTCCAAACAAGTTAGTTCTTGCTCTAGGGAAGTAAAATTGAAGAAAACAAAATTATACTCCAGATAAGACATTTCATATCTTTATTATTTCATATCTTTCAATTTTTATTAAGTAATTGAAATAATTACTTTTGTCAACATTTTTTTCTTGAGTGAATTCTTCATAGGAAATAAAAAATATCCATTCTACACTCTATAGAAAATAGAAAGGAATATCAGGAAGATTTTTGATTAAAAAAAGATAAAGAAGACTATCACGGTTCTCTTGTAAATTCAAGAACAAATAATGAGATAGGAATTTGAGGAGGAACATCATCATAAGAATAAAGGATTTGCGATAATCCTCCTTTTTTATTTAAAGATATCGAAAAGAGGAGTGGAAGAGAACATCGTCTGGGTCAAGAGAAAGGAGCATTAAAATGTAGAATCAGAATCATGATAGAATCGATTCATTCTAAATAAATTCAGAAATGGCGTGCTACTACATGCTAACTGTTCAAGTTTAAGGCCAAGGTAAAGCAAGCAGAAGAGACTTTGGTGGAGTCGATTAATTGCATAAGTTTCTTCATTACTGATTGTTGAAATAATCCTGATCTTGAAAAGAGAGAACAGTATTACGTTTCTTTCTTATAAGTACATTACTCTGATGAAAATTTTTAGATTTTTTTCAGAATTTCTTAAAAAAAAATATGACATGAAATTTTTTTTACAAGCGCATTCAAATCGGGATAAAGAAAATTATTTTAAAATCTCACTAAACTTTTCTTAATCTCACTTCTGAGATAAGAATTAATTATATTTATTGTGCAGATTGCATTATTATTCGTGGCATAAAGATTACAAAAAATCCAGAAGTAATAGAAACATGAATATAACAAAATAATAGTTTATATTAATTCACATGAGATAAATAAACAAAAAAAATTGTAAGCTTACATGAATAATAATTACGTAATAATCGGTTCGTTTACAACAACAATTTATGCAACAGAATTCAAATTCAACTCAATCTCGAAAACGAGCAGCAAAATGCGGAAATCTGGCATAGCACGCAATGCAAATTTTTCATTTCCCGCTACAAACCGATTTACATTTATAAAATGTATTGCGTAAACACATGTCATTAAAATGAAATAGTGTTCAAACTCGGGTGTCGAAGAACATGTATGTAAGGTGTGGTTCTTAGTAATCTTTATTCACAATTCAATTCAAGTCTTGAAAATGTCACGTATTTGTGATATTTTCTATTTTTGTTATCATAAAGACATGAAATAAATTTTATGTTGCCCTATATAATTTCTGAATATTACATAAAAAGAAAGTAAAATAGAAATTAATCTCAAATTAAGTATTTATATATATAAAATAACCTACTGCAGTATATACTGTTCATGTATAGATATAATTAATACAGACTCTAAAAAAATATCAATAAATTTTTATTTTCTACAATTTTACAATTATGTATAGATTATTTTATATAAAATTGTACTATATAAATTTTATATTAACTTCATTTCTACATATTTTTCTGTATCTTTCTCTCTGTATCTCTATCTATATCTATTTCTATTTCTTATTTTGCCATTCTCTCTCATTTATAAGCAATATAAAAGAATTTGCCATTCATGCACAAATAGCGATACAAGTCGAAACCCATTTATAATTAGCCTTCAATTATTATTGAATAATATCGATGTGAAATCGAATACTTTCGCCGACGAAGGTTTTGTCATATTTCGTTCGATCGCGGATAAAGTATAAATATAATATATAGAAGAGACGAAGCAATACCTATCTTCCTACAGAAGATTAATGCCAGCAAATAGTTGAATTGCGACAGAATAATGCATAAATCAAGTATGTCATATTTTAACAACTTTCTAAAATTAATCAATATAAATTATTAATTAGAAACTAATAAGAAAATAACACTGTAAACTTTTACAGTCTAATAATTGTGATATCATCCTAAATCTATACTCAAATTTCTTTTTTATTATCTAAATAAGACTCTTGAGTCATCACAGCCATTATTAAATCATAAGCGTCAGAAGCGAGAAATGACATGTTAATTTTTATTACGTGACATTTGTAAATAAAGACAATTTGGATAAAACAAAATGATGAGATTACTTTAAAACATTTGTAAAAATGGGTGAAAACTATGCTTATCCCCTCTGAAAATCAATAAATAATCATAAAAAGTACGATAAAAGGCATGTGTAATTAAAAATAAACTATGCATTAGATATATAAGCATGCGCATTGAATACAATTAAAAGCTCTTCATGTTCGGTTTTTATCACTTTTTACGATATATACTGACTGTCGGTGGGGGTGGCATGGGGGGGGGTAGGAAAGTTTCATCCATTTTTACAAAATACATATTTTAAAACAATCTCTCATCATTTTTCTTTCAAATTGTCTTTATTTATAAGTGACACGTAAAAATTAATGTATCATCTCGCTTCTGACGTTTCACGATTCAATATGGCTCAGGAGCCTAACACAATGCGACAGTATTTTTCACATACAAAAAATCGATATGTTATGTAAAAATAGACGTACTTTTTTAAGAAAAAAATTTGTAAAATTTGAGCGATTTTTTTTTTATTAAAAATGCATTTTTAAAATCATTTTGTTCTGCTACAATCGCTTTAACATGGAATTACATTAACATAGATTTTCACATAATTACACAATTTACAATTTTACCTTACAATTTTATCTTGCACGGCAACCGAATTACCTCCTCTAAGTTTCCAATGTACGTAAACAAATTTCGCAAAATAGAACGCACTTATATGATAGATTTCGTTTCTACTTTCACGGACACATCGATTTTTTTTATATGTAAAAAAAAATTGTTTTTGTTACACGGTATAATCAGTAGGCAAATATATATATATATATATATATATGAATTCAACAAAAATAAGGAGTGAATTTTTCAAGGATATCAGTCTTCATCACAGCGATAAATGATGTATACATTCCATTGCAGACTCGTAATCGTTTGCAAGGTCACAGGTACATTTTTTATTTAGTAGTCGATTATTATCCATCCATATTTCAACTCTGCTCAATAAATTAAACAATTAATACTTACAGTCAAATATTGAATACAACTTCCCACATTTATTTGTAATATACATTTACGTTTTCTTGACTTTTAGGAAACCAGCTGTATTGGAAAAGTATTTTGCATTCGCCTCGTTCACTTTTTTCTCTGCAGCTTGCGGATTGACAATTTCAAGACCCTGCAAACACAGACAATCGTTAAAAAAAAGAAACAAAATAAAAAATTATTTTTCACTTGTACAATTAATGTTTTAGTAAAACATCAATAGAAACATACTTGTAAAGGAGTAAAAGCTACACTGGAAGCAGTTCCAGAGACTTGTTTCTTGACGGTGGTGCTACCTCCCCATTGCTGCTGCTTCTGCAGATTTTTCTGAAGTGTCTTAGATATTCTGACTTTTGTTTTCTCATCAATCTGCGGCAGTCTGATTCGACCAGTGCCAGCCTTGCCAATCGTCCCTCGTGAATAGCCAAGATCTTCTTGGTAGGCATCACTTTCGATCTACAATCACAATAATAATACATTTTAACATTTAAATATTGTGTTTCTTTTTCTAATAAGGCTTTTTCTAATAATCATATACATATAATACTTTATAATCTTAATCTTACTCGCTCGTCTAATTGGATCGTCTTTGATCTTTTATCATTATTGATTACTTTACGAGCTTGTCTTAACAATATTATTTTTAATAATACATTCTTTGAGGTGATCTTATAAATCACAAATTCGAGAACATTCTTTATAACTTACATCTGCAAAATTCATCCTGTTAGCATGCTTCCTAAATTCCGTGATCGCGTAACGTTCCTTCATCTTGCGAACGCGTTTACCGCCACGCTTCTTTCGACCAGGATCAATCGGTTTTGGCAGTGGCTTCACGAACTTTACAGGTGGAGGTTCTTGCAACTTATCTAGTTTTTTCTCGATCTCTTCGCGTAGCATCTGCCCAATGTGACCATCTGTGCTCTCGTGACAAGCATCTACTCTAGCAGCTAGCATGCTCTTTGATGCCACTAGCCTTGCTGCTTTTCTCCGTAAATCCTGCAATGTTATACATATTAAATCTATTGCCGCGATACTTCATTTTGCAATTTTTATTATGTATATGCTTTATTAAAAAAGAAAATAAACTTACCGGGGGAGTTTCTTGTACAATTTCAGAGTAATATATAAAGCCTGTATGAGGCAAGGTAGTAACTTGCGAAAATCCAGAAAGTGTGGTCTTCTGGGATCCAAGGACTAGAAGATTACAGGCTGGCATTTTAGAAAGCTTTGTCAGACCACCTGCGACACCTGAATTAAAAAAAATTTATAACAATGAAAATTTATAAAAATTCATTTTTACTTTGATATAAATATATTTGCGATTTTGTATAATACTCTACCCATAATCTTGGCAGCTGTGGATGCACCAACGATTATCGATAAATTTGGCGCAATAAACGCCATTCTGCTCTCCACGTACTCAAATATTTTTGATTTACAATTATTTAATTCCACCGCCATATCACAAGCTTCACAAATAGCTTCTCTCTCCTCTTCTGTCAACAACTGACTGTGCGAGGACATGAAAATTAAAAAGAAATAATTCTACATTACGAAAACTAATGCAATAAATTCTGTTTTTTAATTAGTTAGAAAATTTCTAAAGTTTCATCTTTTTAACATTACTATTGTACATTTATTACTTGAATACAAGAATGTTAAACAAAAAAATTCATTTTCCAAAAATTAAAAATTAAAAACACATTTAAGTCTATGCATCTAAATGTTACCCTTGAGTGGTTGATGCTGTCACAGAAACAACCATAATTGTAGCTTGAGTAAGAAACTGCTGCAGAATTTCATTATTTTTGGCTCTGTCTAAATCATTTCCCAACTCTCTTACAGTCATTACATATTCTAGTGGTCCTACAACTAAAGATTCCAATTCTGGAAATCTTTTCGAGTACTTGTCTCTTGTAAATCTATGTATAACAGCTGAAAAATGTGAAAATCAGCATTACTTTATACAAATTTTATGATTATTTTATATAGCATTTTATACTATTTCTATTATTACAATATTTTATTATTAATGTTTCTATAATAAGAGTTAGGATAATGTGATCACGATTTTTGATTAATTGCCGAAATCCGTCATACGTAATAATCAATTGCTAGTTTCAAATAAGTTGTAATAACCAACATAACAGCCACAAATTATATGCAAATTGCAGAAAATTATCTGATGTTATCTATCATATTTTCATTATCTAGCACTGGCAGTACAATATTTACATTGAGGTTTGTTAAAGAATGTTACTTCTAACCATAGGTCTGTTTTTTTTTTAGCTGAACTTTTTCCTCTTGGAGAGAAAAGAAAAAAAGATGAACTAGTGCAAAAGTTCACTTAAAGAACAGGCCTTCATATCATACTCATTTAATTAAACTTAGCTACATGTGTTTGACATGTCATATTTTCTGTATATTGTCTAGTCTCTCTAATATTTTGCTATTTGTCTATACTCTCTGTAATATTTGGCTACTAATAAACCTGTTCTATTTGGCTAAACTTTTACATCAGTTCATTTTTCTTCCTTTTCTCTCCAAGAGAACTGGTGCAAAAGTTCAGCCAAAAAGAACAGACCTATGTGGCGATTTGTTCTAACTCTTATTATAAGAACATTTATTATACATTTTACATTATTGCTACATATTATTTTTTACTATGCAGTTTTTTTATTAGTATAATAAAATAATAAAGACCAAAAGATTAATGAAATGTTATAAAAATATTATTTTTCAATAAAACTGTTAATTTATTTTTCATCAGATATAGAATGTTTGCTTCAATACACTCTATAATTTATATAATTACCTATTTCATTGTCAATTTTTACTGCCATATTATTAGCTTCAACTATTAACTGATATTCTGGATCAGATTCCACAGGTCCTATAATATCCGTCGATTTCCTAGGTATCTTGCTATGCTTTTCAATCTGTGTTATAACTTGCTGCAACTGTTCCGAATCTCGTAACTGAGCCAATTCTCGAACAGAAGACACCTTTATCTCTGCACAGAAAGAAAAGACAAATTAATTTTTATATAACATGTTTGGTATATTAATCACACAGTATATAAAACATTACAAAATAAATATAGTATACAGTATGTTAAATATATATTACATCAAGTAAATATATCGTAATATTAGAAATATAATATAAATGACGTAAATACATTATGTAAATTATACTGAATAAAACAGAATTATACGAAAACAATTTGTTTTGTATTACACGTACTATTAAATAATCTAACCTTCTTCTAAGATCTTAGAAACCGAAGTCGGAATAAACTTCGGCTCCGGCTCCTCCATAATAGCGTCCGCGTCGTCATTTTCTTCAAGATCGGCAAGAAGTTCGTCAGCTAAAGACATTTTCCTTTGTTATAAATTATTTATTCTTTTAGTTCTACTTCAAGATTTCGTTGTAACGGTATTTGCAACGAAATCAAAGATGGCCGCAAAACTAGGCTGCAAAAATGTTGATAACAAAAAACCCTAGGCAACAAGATTTTAATGGGTGCATTCAGAATGATAATCGCTCAATGAGCTCTTTCATCTGATTGGTATGTTCCACTAGAATATAGACCTCTTAAAATATAGACCAGATCAGATAAAAGAACTCAAAGAGCGCTTAGTGAGTGGCTATCGTTTTGGAGATCGATTTTGTACCTTGAAACGAGGTGCAAATTATAAAAGTGAGCGAATTTACTAGAATATTGATTATTTCATTGGTCAACACCTAGTAAATTTGCTCACTTGTAATTTTCACCTTATTTGAAGATACAGAATCGATCCCCTGATAAATGCACCCAATTTATATAGATTAAGGCTTAAACACAATAGGTACAGGAAATAGGCACAGGGACCAGAGAATAACGAGCTGTCCAATCAGAGCTTTGGGATATATAATTGAACTTACACATCAGAGCTCTGATTGGACGGCTCGTTATTATTCCCTATTGCTTATTGCTTGTGTCTATTGGCTGCGTTCAGCGGCCTCAACAGTTAAGTGAGCGCTCGTGTATTCTTTCAGATCTAAAATGCTGATTGGATGAGCTAAAAGAATAACAGTTGAGTGAGCGCTCACTCAACTGTTGAATTCGCTGAATGTAGTCTTTATGTTTAAACCTTAACGTTTCGACAGCAATATGCGGAAATTCAACCAACTAAAATTTGCATACATCAGAAAATATAGCCGGGTTCATATCTTGGAAAGACGGAAAAAGCGAAAAAGCAGAAGCCAATCAGAACCTTGTAGAAAAACAGACAAGCGAAATATACCGCCTACTATTACTGCGAATTCCGATTGGCTTCCACTTTTCCGTCAAGATGCGAACCGGCCCTAATACCATGGTCAATCAAATCGCTAGGAGTGAGTAAACCAATTTTCAATATGATAGATGTCTCTACTGTGTCTATCGTCGATTTTTAAAAGTGGTTCGCAGTTCTATGCTTGCTACCTTGCCATTATCATTTCATCCCCCTTTCGTCTCTTTTGCTCTGTGATGCTGTGCAGGTAAGTTTCGATTTAACTTTTCCGAAAAATTCCGAGTGATGTTCCATGTACATGTGACAACATAAAATATAAAAAGTTGGAGAATTATTTCGATGAGAAATAACGACGATGGACACCACGGAAAGAGAAGACGATCCCGTTGTGAAAGAGGTTAATATTCTATATTCTGTTTCATTTTTTTCTGTTTTACTTGTTCTCGACAGGATTGTTTAACGTGAAAAGTTTTTTTTAGGTTAGATTTTGCTTCTTCTGAACACGTGGTTTAAAACTTATTGTTGACATTTAGTATAATGATCTTTCGTTTTAAATTCGTATATTTTATATGTTACAAAAGACAAGAAATTTTCAAATTCGCCCAAAATTGTTGTAATTTTTTTTAATAATCTAATTAAGTATAAAAACTGATTTTATTATGTTAAAATTTATTAAGTACAAAAACTGATTTTATTATGAACATACAAATTATTTTTTCTTTACAATTTACATTAAATGTACAAATGAATAATCTACTTTTTTATGACATTTAATATTTATTGTTGAAACATGTCAACATCAATCATGAAAATAATCCCTGTTTTTCAATACTGTCTTGACTTTCCTCTACCTTGCAGATAATTTATATAGTCCTAGGTGCAAGGAGGAATAAGGGGCGCATTTGCATTGCTCTCAAATTTTTATAATGAGAAACAATTAACTGAGGTTGCGTCAGATTTGGACACTTTCAGTACTTTTATCCTTGCTTTACACGAATGAAAAAGTGAAACTTCATAGTAGTCACTGATTCAGGAGACTGTACCAGTGAACTCAAGTCAATTTTTATAAATCAATAGGTTTAAAGCCTGTTCTAGAATTTTTTATTTCCTGTTTCTTGCTTTTTGCTATTTTTTACATCTTGTCTTTTTGCTTCTTATCTGATTTTTTATTTTATATCGCCCGAGATAAAAATTAACGAACTTTGAAAAAAACAAGAAATATGTATAGCAAGAAATACAATTGTCGATAACACAGGAAAAAAAGAAGAAAAAAACAAAAAATAAAAAATAAGAAAGAGGAAAAATAAAAAGCACTGACAAAGAGTTTGTTTTATTATGGTATTTTTAAAATATTTTTATTTTATAAAATACCTATTAATATTTATATTCAGTTGGACGTTGTTTTGTTAGTATAAAAAAATTTCAAATGTTATGAGTAGTTGAACTTGTTAATATCTATACATATAATACATATTCTGTTTGCGAAATTTTTATAGTGTTTTGTATATTCCTGTATGCAATAAATATTTTGTAAAATCGCGTTTTTTTTCTTAAGCAGAAAATCTAAAATTGATATTCTCAAAGATACTTATCAAAAAAAGGTCTATAAAGATATTCTAGAATGATCTGAAGAAATAATACTTTATGTACTCACCGATGTGAACCTGGCGCTCAACTTTATCAAAAATAAAAATTAATACTGCAGGCCGTTTGTACTTCGTTTGTACTTGTTTGTATCGATCATTATTTCGTTTGTACCTCAAACAGTTAAACAAAAAGTGAAAAATAAAAAAATGACCAGCGCGCAACTTTAAAATTTTTTAATTTCATTTATGCCATTCGAAAGAGAATCGTTTGTACCCGTTTGTACATCTCTTACTTTCGTTTGTACCTCAAAGGGTTCGGAGATACAGCGCGTTTCAGTTTTTGCGCAATCCCTACATAGCAAATTTAGCGAATTTTAAAGATAT
>NW_012130102.1:90909-105482 GCF_000143395.1 Atta cephalotes | reverse complement strand
CCCCTACATAGCAAATTTAGCGAATTTTAAAAATATCGAAATGGGACCAACGGCATTCGAAAGAGAATCGTTTGTACCCGTTTGTACCTCTATTACTTTCGTTTGTACCTCAAAGGGTTCGGAGATACAGCGATTTCAAAATTTCATAAATGCGTCAAGAGGGTAAGTCGGTCATTTTTAAAGATATCGAAATGGGACCAACCCCTATATAGTATCTCAGATACAAACGAAAGTAAGAGAGGTACAAACGGGTACAAACGATTCTCTTTCGAATGCCGATGGTCCCATTTCGATATCTTTAAAATTCACTAAATTTGCTATGTAGGGGTTGCGCAAAAACTGAAACGCGCTGTATCTCCGAACCCTTTCAGGTACAAACGGGTACAAACGATTCTCTTTCGAATGGCATAAATGAAATTAAAAAATTTTAAAGTTGCGCGTTAGCCATTTTTTATTTTTCACTTTTTGTTTAACTGTTTGAGGTACAAACGAAATACAAACGGCCTGCAGTATTAATTTTTATTTTTGATAAAGTTGAGCGCCAGGTTCACATCGGTTATGTACTCGTATAAGGTAATCTTATATGAGCAAAGTAAATTTTAAAAAATCTCAGAAAATATGATGTAATTTTAAATACTCTAAGGTAATATGAGATAGTATTAGCCTAGATCTACAATAGGTTTTAAGTCTTATTCTTAAAAAATTGGCCGATTAAGTACAGTCGAATGTGAAGAGAAGAAAAAAATAATCAATTATGGTTCGTCCATTTCTTATATTTAAGATTTATGGTTTAAGATTTAAAAACCTATTAGATCAATGCAAAAGTTCGTACCCGATTTATTATTATTCAAAGTTCAAACAATTTTGTTAAAAATAAACGAAAATTTAAATTTAAAAAAAGGGTTTTAAAGCTTGAAATCTCTGTTTTCGAATGGTTAATATATTTTTTGAATTTATGTTAGTTTTGTAATTTTTATATATAGAAAACTACGAGTTAAAACAAAACAGGAAATTTTTTCTTCACTTTGTGTGCTTGTCTAAAAAAAATTGCAAAAATTTTTGAATTTCTAATGTAAAAACTTAAAGTTTTCTCTATAAAATCGTTTTTAAAAAAATGTCTATGATTTTCATCACTGAGTTACAAAGTAAATAAAATGAATATTTTGACTTTGTTCATAACTTCATCAAAACCATCAATTTAAAATCATCACAATTTAAAAATAAATTCTTAAATTCTCCCATCAGATAGAGATAGTAAAATTTAGATTTTATTTTATTTTTAACAAAAATAGTAGCTATTTGAATAAATCAGGCATGAACTTTTGCTGATCTAATAGATCCAGGCTTAGATAATTTTAAATAATCCGAGGTAATTTAAAAGTAATTCGTATCAAGGATAATTTTTGTACACTAATGACCAAACTCTTGGAGAAGAATAATCAACTATGATTGATCAATTGCTTAAAGTTAAGGCTTATTATTTATTAGGCTGAGTTCAGAAAAACACTATTATCTCTATTATGTCATTCTATCTTCAGTGTCTGTTAGATGTGAAACAAGAATAGTATGACTACTAATAGCTGATAGTGATAGCCTTGTTGTGTTTCGGGATGTAAAAAATGACTTATATTATAGCTTGCCTTCCTTCATGTCTAAAACGAAATTTTACAAAAAATAGTGGATTATTTATTTGTACATTTAATATTCCTTTTTCGTTTGTGAGAACAATAAAAGAAATTGTTTATATAGATACCAGTGTACCTTTCCAAGACTTTGGCGGATAAATTATTTATTATTCAGTATCCTGCATATGTCAAAGATAATTACCCCAATGCAATCTTTTCGAAGACTTTCGTTAAACCCGAAAATCAGAAAATTCGTATGGAACTTACAATGGATACGTCGGATAAACATTCTTACGATTATTACATGGGAAAACAGTTGGCTTTAAAAACAGATGGAAAATCTACAGAAAATGATGAAATAGTGTTTGATAAGTAATTGCAAAATTTTGAACAGCTTTTGATAGAACTTTAATCTATATTTACAAGAAAAAACTTTAAAAAAACTTTTTTTTTATTAGTGGACTGATGGATAAGATTGTATTGACTTCAGAACGGACGTTGTCGGACTGCTCAAATTTCGCAGTCGGGATTTTTCAGGATGATGAGCTACACATCACACCATTGAAATCAATGTTGCATATGAAGCTGCAGTGCGATTATCTCGACGAAAATGATAAGCACGCCAGGGATGGAACGAAGAACATTGGAGAAGGTAAAAGAGGATTTTTCCTTGTTGACTTATACATGAATATATTTACCGAGATAGCCTGTATTAAACCTTCAGAGCTTGGTACAAGCGAACGAGAAACACTCACAAATTCATTTGCTAAAATGCAGATGACGACGAGGAGGAAGATAACGCCACTCCGGTGAAAGTAACATTCGCTAGGCATCTGCCGGATAACCTGAAGAAGCTGCAGGAGCAATCTTTCCAACATCACAACAAAAAGAGCCAGGAGGAGCGTTGGATGCATACGAATTACATACCGATTTACGATATACAAGCTGAAGTAAGTTGTCTCGATATAATCGTGAAGTTTAATTTTTTTTTTTTTTTTTTTTAAAAGGAAAATATATAGTTAATGTATTGATGTGATTCAAATGCAGCAAAAAAACTCTTGCATATGTTTAATCTGTTATTATTATTTTTTTTACATATTGAAATATCGTTCGTTTTTACAGTCAACACGGATGGAGATGTTCTGCTCGTCGGCCGATGAATCAATAAATAATCTAGATTTGGGTCAGATAAATTATCTGCGTCTGTTGGTACCCCAGTTATCTGAGTGCTATTTGCAATCCACCTCCGAGGATCAGATAGATCTTCATCACATTTTGACTTTGCCTTTGCTAGACCAAATCAGAAAAATCATGAAACAAGGTGAGAAACTCACACTTGAGATAAAGAGAAAGAAAAATACATATACATTTAATATAAAATATCATTGAAATCATGAAACTGAAATTTGTTTAAAAAATATATTTTATATAAAATATATTTTAGTTTTTACGTTTTATATGACGTTTACAAAAACATAAGTCAATTTTTTTATATGTGTTAACATAAATATTTATTATATATATTAAGCAGATTTTTATATCGTGTAAGAATTTGATAGAAACAAATCTATTTTTTTACAGTGAGAATCATATCCTTTGCAAAATTATGCGAAATTCTATCGCCAGAGCAGGATACGATAACAATACTCAAGTATTTGCAGCAAGTAGCTATGCTGGTGCAGGGTAACTGGGTTGTGAATAGTGAACTGATATATCCCAAAGATAGCCTTTCTCCTCAAAACAGTACTTCTGAATTCATGTGCAGAACACGTGATTATATTGTGAGTATTCAAAATTTAATTTTCATAAAAAATTATGTCCTGAAATCTAATTTTATTTCTCTTAGCTTCTGAATTTTCGAATCTTACACTAAAATATAAATAAACTCCAACTATTTTTTTTATATCAATTTTGATTATTACTATATTTAATTTTGTGACATTATTGATTGAATATTTTTTATATTTTTATTGAGATATTATCTATGCGATCAAAGTTGCTTACTTGCCAAAGTAACTCAAGAAAATAAAAGAAGCTTAATTATAACTTTAAATATACAAAAGAAAAGTTAATTATATAAAATGTTAATTGTATAAAATGTTTTGTATTTCTTTTAGTTGTTATTATTTACCGAACATCAATATCTCAATCGCAAAATGATCTCGTCCGTCATCAAATTGCCATCAGAAGAAATTAGTCAGATTTTTGCGGAACTTGGAACGTATGAATCGAGGAAAGGCTGGCAACTGAAAGAGCCACTCAACTGGGATTTCTGCAAGAGGTAATCGCTACATTTCGTTGACTTTTCTAAAAAAAATTCAGTCAAATTCGATGTCCTTCAATAAGTATCTTGCTACTCTAATTGATTTCCGGTATTTTCAAGTAATGATTCTGTTTTTTCTTTTCATTGAATCCATCACTATTAGAATTACCCTAGAAATTAGCATTGATCATTTTTATTCGATAGATATTCTGAGATCGTCGAGCGACAACAAATATTTTGGGATGCGAAGAGGAAATATCTGCGCGAAATAATGGAAGCGCAAAATCAGCCACCGCAGCGTCAGCGCCGGAAATCGAATCGGGAATCGCTAGGTTCGGAAAACGAAGAGAGAAACGTTGGCCGTGGTCGAAAATCAGTCAAAGAATCATCTGTACCGGATAACGACGGTGCAATAACCGAATCGGCTAAACACAAGAAAAGTCGCTCCAGGAAAATATCAGAAACCACGTGACCAAAATCGGCATCGCGGTAGCTTAAAATTTCTCTTTTTACTTATCACTCTGATCATTGTCACGTCGTATCTATGAATTACGTGACTGCTTCGCTATAAATCGTGAGATTTCTTTGCAATGTCACGTCGACTATGTTGGAAGTTGAATTTTCCGGAAATATATTCGAGGCTTATGTCCAAGAATTAATCCCTAATTAATGCAATGTACAAATAGTATATTATGGTATTAGTATGTTATGCTATATTTATTAATGCAATTCTGAATTTATGCGCATATACACACAAGTATATATTTATACTTATACATACTGTACGTTTATTATACATATTATATACATGCGCGTATATGTGCGTACATTTGTAATATATTACACACAAATGTAAAAGAGAATTAAAAGTAATATACTATATACATGCTTTCCATGTTCCAATTATGAGACAGACGTTCTGTAGATGCGATTAATAATTAGTATAGATTTTAATACACAGGAGAATTAAGGAGAATTAAATACATTCGGATTTTTTTTTTTGGAACAAATATCTTTAATTCGAGCATGACTGAGCAAGCAATAGCAATTTTCTTATTACACACATGTAGACTAAAATACATACACGTTCACACCTACACAAGATTTTATGTATATAAACATTTTACGTACACACAAAATTCTATAATACGAATGTACTGTAATTATATCCGATGTTTTCTGAAATGTATTGTTTTGAATTCTCACATTGATTATGATTATGGTATTAAAAATATGTATAATATTCATTTTTTGTTGCTCTATTCTTAATATATGTATATACTTAGTTAAGAGGAAAGAGAAACAAATTTATTTGTGCTTTTTTTTTTCAAATTGAATAAAAAAATTATCAAATCAAGTTGTGTAATGCAGAAGAAATAAGGCCTCTGAGACTAGTCAGTATGCGATTCAAAATCAGTCGGCAGCCTGGCGAAACACGGTAGCCATCCACGCGCGCACGCGCACGCGCACACATACACACACACACACACACACACACACACACAATACACGAGCCCATGTATATATCTACTTGAGACGCAAATAATTGTGGACAATTGAATATTAATAAAAAAAAAATGTCCTTTGTTCTTATATATATTATTTATTCACAATAAATAATTACCATCGTAATTTTTACGAATGAAAGAAAATAGAAAGACACATCACACATAAAAATTTTGCGATCTCAGGAGAAGAATACTGAATACATCTAATAAATATTGCTATACTATAGAATGAAGTATTATCAAATCCAATAAAGATCGAGTTCAAAACGGCAAAGCGACTAGGCATGTTTACCGAGCGATTGTATATATGATTGATTGGATTTATAAGTAACATCAATATCAATTATGTTCATTTGCTCAACGAGCAGGCTAGCCGGTTTGTCAACTTGAACGCGCTTATTGATTTGTTTCTATAATCTATGTGTCATTGTATAAGGGATTTGTACACGAGAGTATCTATTTGATGTACTATTAAGTTATTGAATCTGATAAATTATTGTAAAAGAGAAACACACTGTTATGGATTACGAAAAATATATTTTACGATTTGATGTTAGGGCCATGGCATACAAAGAATATAAGCAATAAAACTTGAATAGTAACCGAAAAATAATCGAAAAATTTCAAAGGTACCACCGAAAAAATTTAGTTCTTATAGACAATGTTGATGTTGTTAAATTGTTGCAACGATAATGTAACGATATTATAACTATCGTTAAAAGTTACAGAATAAGGGCTCTGGACATTGTTATAGTCGATGATAGTGTAGAAATTCAAATTTTTTTTTCTCAATGTTTTTATCGATGATCAACTACGAAACCCTATTCTGCGCATCACTTCAATATAAACACTTATATAGAAATCAATATAATTATCTTCACTGCTTCGCTCATATCGCTTATTACCGTTCTTATAGCTGCACTATATTCTAATAAACATACCCTAAGAAAATATCGAACAACAGCGGCCAAAAATAAAGATAACATAATGACACAGCAATGACAATTAAAATGTCTTTAAAAATGTTTAAAACACTTTTATGATAAATATCATTTATTTCACATTTATTTCACATTGTAGATACTTATTTACAACGTTTGTAGCTGGTAAAGAAAATCGGCGGAAAGCAGACATAATTGTGAATCACGGTAAATATGTATTAATACGCTATATCACAGGTATGATAAAAAGAAAACGAAATTATTGAAAATTTTGTAGTTCGACAGAATTAACATATCAATTAATTCATTACAGATAACAGCGTCTTCATAAACACGAGATTTCTCTTGATGTTTATATTTTAGTTTTTTTATGCGATTTCTGAGATAATCTCAGGTTTTGAAAGATGATAAGATTATATTCTCCAAAATCGATGAAAGAATCTCTCACGCGAAACAATTCGTAACTGGACGCAGTTATATCTTTATAATTTATTTAAAGGATGCTAATAACGAAATGCAATAGCAAAATGCATAAACAAAATGTCGAAATATTTGGCCAGAATATGAAATTATAAAATATATCACAGATATAACTGTACAGTCAGACCAGTAATTTCCATTCCTCATCCTGATATGCGTTCGTCTTTGAGGCAAATATAGACGAGATTATTTCTTGAAATCACCAACCTTGCCTACCTTCATTATAAATGTTTTCATCATTTTCTGGATCAGTTCGACAAAATCATCATCCGTCATAGCTGACTTGTGATTAATGGCAAACTTGACACAAAATTTTTCTAGCTCCTAAAAAAATCGACAACAGCATTCAATTATTGCATGTACATTGATAGATAATATATACTTTAATGAAATGTTAATAGCGTTAATAGTGATAATGTTTGATTACCTGTAAGTTACACTTCACTGCAATTGCATAAAAATGTGCGACATTTGATACAGTAATTCCTTGCTTTATCATATGAATGCAGTACTGCTTAAGATTGCTCTCGCAGTATTCCTCGGCTAGATCTAAAAGTTCTGTAACGAAAAATGTTGCTTCAATCATGAGAATAGATCGAAGATCGCACATAATGTAGTCCACTTACCTGATGTCTTCTCTATAGGTAAATCGATTACATCGGTGTATAAATACTTCAGAAAGGCTTTGTAGACAACGTAGGAAAATTGAACAGGTTTGATGGTACTATCGGAAAGAATATCGATGAAACGAGCAAAACTTGAAAATTTTTAAACATAAATAACATCTTTTATTACCTTTGATTGTTTTCTTTCCAATTGTGCTGAAACATGGTTTTAAAATGTAAAGAGCGGATTTTCAAAATTGCTTTGTGCACGTAGATAACTTGGCCCTCCACTTCTATTTTAAGATCGCTCGTTGACTACAACATCAAAAGAGAGAAAAAGTTGTTAAAAACAAATGTACAATATTAGCTTAGTACATAAAATATTTATTATATTTAACAATTATTTGAGAATAAACTGTATTACGCAATTTTTACCGATCAAAGTTTTCATCCTCAGCGTTTCAGTATTTTTTTCATCTATAAAGAAGTTTTTGGAAATTTCTTTTAAAAAGATTCAACAATAATACCATGTTTAAAACAAGAATGAATAAAAAAGACTTCTAAATCTTAATCACTACATATATATATTATTTAAAGTTTATCAATTGTTCAATTTTATTTTAACTATAACAATGTAACAATATTGCGAAGAAATTCGGCCGAAAAAACTTTAGATCTATTTGTTTCACTTGCATTTTTCTATTCTCAATATTGAACATTTGGAAAAGATGCTTGCAAAACAAACAGATACGAAACGAGGAATAAGATATATACATACGGAATCGTTGAAAGCAGTTTTTAAACATTCTAATATGTCCGACCCTCCGTTCACATATAGGATCAGTGGTTCGTGCATAACGCTGGGTCCATAGCGTGCAATAGCATCATGCATGTTTGAGAACGGAGTAACAGTTGGGGTCACGATCTTTTCACCATGGCAGTTACCCCATACGTAGACACGTCCTTCTTCGCTGACGGCAACGCTTATGTTACTGCAGTTCAAAGCTGCGATGTCAACCCATTTTATCTCCGTTTCAGGCCTAATCTGATAATACAACTACTGATAATACAACTACTGATGATCTTTTCTTTTTTTGTCCTTTGTCTTTTTATAATATAAATATAAAATATAAATAAAAAGATAAATATAAAAATTTTTTACCATGATTGGTTGGGAAGTAAATTCTGTGTGGCCGATCCCTAATTGGCCGTCATTGTTTCTGCCCCAAGCATAGATTTTCTTTTCGTCTGTGAGTGCCAACGTGTGCTCGATTCCGCAAACCACTTTGACTGAAATAATACGATTGTTTAATAATTCCGTTTCACTTTGTCGTCCCTTTCTTTTTTTATTGCTTTATCGAGACGAAAATTACCTACGACGAGACCTTGCTCCAAATTGACCCGCTGCGGCGTATATATTGTCTCATAATTTTCCCTTATCCCTAGTTTGCCGAAACTATTGTTGCCCCAACCATACACCTCACGACTTTTAGTGATAGCCATGGTGAATGTCCCGCCACAGGAGACATGGACAATCTTCTTTCTATCTAAATTATCATTTCCTAATTGAGGTTTGAACAAATACTCATTATCAGATGAGTTAAAATATCTATTCTGAATATTTCCCAGTTGATTGAAACGATTATCTCCACATATATAAACCTAAATCATATAAATCAGGTACCACTAGCTTGTAGAAACAGAGGGTTATTGTTAACGGACTTTGACAGTTTGCTTACCTCGCCATCCTCGGTTATAGCGACGGAATGGTTACTGCCACACGCGATATTCATAATGCGTTTCATACTCGCGCTGCCTTCCGGAGTGCGCAGTTGCACTAAAGTAGGTATACTGATAACTTGTAGACTATTCTTTTTATTCACACATTGTGCAAGTTGGCCACGATTGTTGAAACCCCAAGAATATACCTTTCGAAGACGATGCTATTATTCATTACAACGTCTCGCAAATGCGTCGCTTAATTTCGTGATTTCTGGCAATTATTCTAAATTACTATATGCATTG
Organism: Atta cephalotes; assembly: GCF_000143395.1. Taxonomy (NCBI): domain Eukaryota; kingdom Metazoa; phylum Arthropoda; class Insecta; order Hymenoptera; family Formicidae; genus Atta; species Atta cephalotes. The sequence continues at coordinate 96,035 of NW_012130102.1, read as the reverse complement.
ATAAAGAATACTAAAGAAGAAAAATAATCTAAATTTTTTTCTAAATTTCTATATGTAAGGTAGTCATTTAAAACCACCCGAATAACACCCACAGTGTTCGAGATAGGAAAAAAATGTTTCGAATAAAAGTGGAATGGTTTCAAGGAAGATGTGTTTTGATCATATTGTCGTTCTTCTAGGTGGAGACGCCTTAAAAAGTTGAATATGAAGATCACTTCCAATTTTTTTAATGGAATTACAACATATAAACATATCTAAAGAACATTGAAATCAGTGAGGTGTCACCTAAAATTGAACATTCACTTATACTTCAATATAATAATTTGCCAGCAACTTCTTACTTCTCCTTCTTTTGTGAGCGCCAAAACATGAGGTCCAATGCCACACGCGAATGTCTTTATGTCTTTTCCACATAGAGCCTCTACTTTTTGTGGCTTTAATGTGGCATTCTTATTCCCGATTCCTAAACAACCATTGACGTTTTTACCTAGGCCATACACCATCTTGTCCTTCGTCACGATTAAGGCCTCATTCCCCAATGTACCTGTTTCAAGTTGAAAGATAAATATTGCCAAAACGAATAAAGGAAGGAAATAAGGCGAATTACCGTATACAAAAACCATATGAATCTGGGAGACAAACTTCGATTCCAGTGAATTGAAGATTGGCCAACTACATAGGCTAGAGCAGATCATTTTTGGATTTGAATACATATAGCTTCACGAAATCACTTCTTTGCGATCGCACCGTTTCATTTCTCTATAACATTCCGTTTCAAGCAGACGATCTCTCTCATGTACGAACGTTCATAGTTATCTTTGAAATCATTCGCCGCCAAACCAACGATGGATAAATTCAAACAAGATTAGATAGAAGATTAGTATCCTTATATGGACATCTTTATATAATATATTAAATCTAAACAAAAGTTCATAGCGAAAAATTCACGCTACTTCATTTGTATTAAGTTTGTAAAAAATTAGTAATTACACGCCATACAATATAGAGTAAGAATCTGTTTTTCAATTACGGTAAAATGATTTTTAACGGAATAGTTAAGGTAAAAATTCTTTTATTTAATAAGCGCGATAAGTAACAAAAAAATCTTGGGAATATTTTTCAAAAAAGAATTATGTAGACAAAAGAAGCTCATTTCTTCCCACCATCTTTTATAAAATAGAATCTGTCCACTTTTTTTCCTTTTATATATATATGGAAAAAATCCTATCCTTTAATAGAATAGAATAAATAAGTGATGTGAAGAAATAGTTTATTACATATGTAAAATTTATCAGCTTCTCTCCATGTCGCGTTAATATTGGCTATTTTTTTTCAAGGTATATAAAATATCTTTACTTATTGTATACACATGTAATAATTATTAATCAGAAAATACGTACGTATTATATGAACAAAAAATCTATCACTTACACAAGAAATCGAAACAAAATGATGAACGTGAGACGATCTTCTTCAATCGAACACTATATGACTCCAATTTTTAGTCATCGTTAGTAAGAGCAGTTTATGTCGAAGAATGATAAAAGCTGTAAAAATGTTGATAAATTTTATCTTTGTTGATAAATCTTATTTTTCAACTTCTTTGTTACAGATTTGTTTTATAGTGTGATGATAGTGATATGAGTATATTTTTCTAGCTGAAGTAAATCGTTTCCTCGAATTGAAAATCCCTAAAAATTCCAGTTATGTCCAGATAAAAAGTATATGTTCACACAAGATAGACGTGGACAAATCAATCTTTAACTGACATAAAATCCAAGTAAATATTAAATCTAATTATATAAACATTTCCATTTCATAGTACATATAGTATTAGATTCTCAGATAAAAATGTCTGTTAACATCTGCAATTCCAAATACGTTAGGATATGCAAAGCATTTATGACATAAAGTTTACTGATTTTTATCAGGAAATAACATAATCTTTTGTAAGTTTGTAATCTTATGTAAGTATTTCCATGTTTAAATTAATGTTGAGTTATTATAAGTTTCCCAATAAAAGATTGATTTATAATTGCATGGAAATTTCAATTAAAAAATGGATAATAAATGGAATTCCAGAAACACTAATACGTATAAGCGTGTATATAAATAAGTATAGTGTTAGTAGACATCTGGCATTATATGCAAATTCTGTATATTATTTATATACGGCTATATTCGAAAAAAAATCCTTTTTCGGCAGCAGGTTCAAATGGTGATCCATTGTCATTATCATGCTTTCCTACATTTGTGAATATGGTGAGGGTTGGAAATCTTTGACAGATAGTCTCCGGATTTCCGTACATTATTTGTACACGGTTATATTTAGAAATTCTAGATTTAATCGCTGCTGAGTAACTGCCCATTCAGCTTTACTTTTCGAAATTATATAAATACGCTCAAAGTTGGAAATCCGTAACTTAGAGAGCAGCTTTAATACGCATTTTCGTGCATTACTTTTACGCGGTTATATTATATTTGAAAGTCCAGAACTTAATTACTGGCCTAGTTTCTACCGAAGGTTTAAATCGGATCAGAAAGTAAGAACCAATCAACTACAGTCGAGCATTCTCCTGTCGTTCAATGGTAACAGGGGAATACTCAACTGTAATTAGTTGGTTCTTACATTCTGATCCGGTTTGAACCCTCGGTGAAAACTAGGCCATCAATACGAAATAAAATTCTGCTTTCTGATTGGTTGCAGAACATCGTACGGATGTACGTCGGATCCAATGTAACTCGAGCAAATGATTGGATATTGGACAACTTGCCCGGGGTTCACATGAGTGCGCGCAGGGAATGGAAATCGATCGTGTCGTGATAGCGTCCTTCCTTTCGTCGTTTGCTATCGACTCACGTTTTACCCTCTTCTACGAGTTTCACGGGACTCTGTATTCTATTTAAGTCTCTCAAGATGGTGAAGATGGACCATGATGTGAGTATCTACCTCGCTGTAGTCAATCCTTTATCGCTAGTCGTTCAGTATGAAGCACTTCGGTCATTCCCCTGACACTCGTGTTATCGAGTATTATTTTAAAGTATACTTCGACAATGTCGAAAAATGTTGGCCATGCCGATGTTCGCTATGGTATCACAAGAGGTGAGTTTCGTGAGTGTGAGATCACTCGAGCGGGTCGGACATGTGTCTCATCTCGCTTCTCATGTGCTGCATCACCTCAATTACATTTTTGAAAAGCGTGGCCGGCTTCGACCGTACAATTGTATCGCATTACCAATTGTCCCTTCATTTGTCTGAAACGTAATCGTAAGTGCTTAGTATCTGAGGGGCGCATTCCATTTTTATTTTGATTACGTCGTCTCGTTTTATCTGCCTGGTTTGCTTTTTGAGATGGCTATTGCATTTCAATTTTTGAATTTGCTTTACTACATCTCGATTTGTGGACTGGCCAAGTGAATCTCGTTGAGAACAAGGCCCAATTAAAGATAAAAAGGAAAAAGATATCACAAGAGCGATTTTCTTTTTATCTTTCTTTTTTAGGTACAGATTAGAAAAAAATGAAGAGTAAATAATCAAGATTGAAGTTGATTTACATAGAAATGAACAGATCAGATTTGCTAAGAGCAAATCTGAGAGAGCATATTATGGAATTATTTGTAACGAATTTTTCTTGGAATTTATCTCAAATATCTTTCAAATAATTCCATAATATGTATCTTGGATAAGTATGTTGAATCCAAATATAAAATAAATAGGAAATTTCAAAAAAGAGTGATTGCTTTACTATTGCTATATTTGGATGTGCTGCAAGCTTCATTTCATTAATGACTATTCAGCAAAAAAAACTGTTTTAAAATATAACTATTATAAAATATTTTAATGTGTTTGATCTTGTCCATAATTTTTCAATAGATCTACATATATAACCATATATATATATATGCATACGTGTGTGTGTGTGTGTGTGTGTGTGTGTGTACACAAAATATAAAGAATATGAAACAATATATTAGGTATAAAATTGATAAATGTTTCATATATCTAACGAAAAATTAATATTTATTTTTATAACAATTTTAACAATTATAACAATTTTATCTTGTTAATTTTTCTCCTTTAACTTTTATTGTTGCTAGTACTCTTTTGAAAGAACAAATTGAAGATGCTTTATATTTATAGGCAAAGTTATAATTATTTTATGTATAAGAAATTTCAGTGGTAATTTAGAACATTGTTTAATATTTCAGGATGGTAAAAATGAACCTGAACATGTTAGAAAATTGTTTATTGGCGGCTTGGATTATAGAACAACAGATGATTCACTTAAGAAGCACTTTGAGCAATGGGGAGAGATCGTAGATGTGGTAGTTATGAAAGATCCCAAAACTAAGCGTTCAAGAGGTTTCGGTTTCATTACTTATTCCCGTGCTCATATGGTGGATGATGCTCAGAATGCTAGGTAAAAAAAAGAGGATTCACAAGATTGTAAAAAGATGCTTGTTTCTATGAATTTATATAATTTGTTTCTTTGCATAAATTGATTCTTTTATTAATTTTGTTTAAAAAAGTGATTTTATTTCCTATTATAGTTATAAGAAAGTGAGTTTATATAAGAAATTAAAAAATTTTTACAGGCCTCATAGAGTAGACGGTAGAGTGGTTGAACCCAAGAGAGCAGTTCCTAGGCAAGAAATAGGCCGACCGGAAGCTGGAGCTACTGTAAAGAAACTCTTTGTTGGTGGTTTAAAGGATGACCATGAAGAAGAAGATCTCAGACAGTATTTTCAGAGCTACGGTAGCATAAACTCGATTAGCATAGTGACTGACAAGGAGACTGGCAAGAAACGTGGATTCGGCTTTGTCGAGTTTGATGACTATGACCCTGTCGACAAAATCTGTCTACAACGTAATCATCAGATTCGCGGCAAGCATGTTGACGTCAAAAAGGTGAAAAAAAATATATCTTCAAAAGTTGTTCACTATTCAAGTAGAATACTGTACAGATTGAGAATTAAGAATTTCAAAAAGACATTTGATATTTTATTCTTTTTAATGTTTTTTCTAATATTTTACATGTTTTCACAAATTGTCTTTATATTATATATATATATATATATATATAAGATATTTACTAAATTTGTGATTATTTTATTTTAATTGTTTT
>NW_012130102.1:74701-90889 GCF_000143395.1 Atta cephalotes | reverse complement strand
TTTATATTATATATATATATATATATATATAAGATATTTCAAATTTGTGATATTTTATTTTAATGTTTTTGTATACAATATGATATAAAATATTCTACACAGTTTATTTCTTCGTTTTTTATAAATCTGATTGAATCAGCTGAATAATTTATATTTTTATTAACGTAATAATTTTGATTACAGGCTCTAAGCAGAGCGGAAATGGCATCTGCTTCTGGAGGCGGTGGTGGCGGTGGCGGCGGCAGCCGTGGTGGTCAAGGTGTAGGCAGAGGACCCCGTGGTGGTAACCAAGGCGGTGGTAGCTGGGGAGGACGCGGCAGCGGTGGCGGTGGTGGTGACTGGAACAATGGTAGTAATCAGGGTGGATATGGTGGAGGTAATCAAGGAGGTTGGGGGGGTAATGGACCTTGGGAGAATCAGAATCAAGGTAAAGGTTGAAAGATATTTGTCTTCTTATTCCTTTTAGAATTGAATTGACCCTTGCATTAATAATATCATATTGTATTTAATAATATCATTTGAGAATTGGCTTCAATGTGTAAAGAAAAAGAGTATAAATATGGATTTAAAGAGTTTATTTGATCTTTTTTTTTCTCAGTACGTAATATGCTTTAAATTATATATTGATAATTCTTTAAGATGCCAGGGTCAAGTAATTACAAAGTACAGAGACTTTGTATTCTAAAGAATAACGTACAACATGATAAAAAGTTATTGAAATAAGCGTAGAATAAACTTGAAAAAAACAAAGGTTCATAAAACATGAACAAAAATTAATATAATAATAAAATTATTTTTATATCAATGTTATACAATATTACAAAGTATTTGATAATTGAAATGTTATTACACTAACAATAAAAAAAATAAACATTGTCTCTGCCGCAGAATGGAATAGCATAATAGTGTTTCATTATTTCGAATAATGGAGATGTTAAAAAAAAAGATTACTGTATTTTAATTACTGTATTTTAAAGGGGGTGGATGGAACCAAGGTGGACAGGGTGGCTACAACAGCGGCGGTAATTGGAGCAATGACAACTTCGGTGGTGGTTATCAACAGGGTTATGGCGGAGGTCCAGTGCGCAATAATTTCAATTCGGGTGGTAGACCGGCACCATATGGCATTAATTCCGGTCCTAGTGGACGTCAATCCGGAGACTCCAGATGGTTACCGCCCTTCAGCGGACAAGGTTCCTTCTTGAAATTCAACGATAATTATTTTTTCTTCTGGTTTTTTCCCTGTTAAACTGTTTTCTACATAATTATTAAAATTCAAAAAATATCAAAATCTTTTGACTTTCATTCTTTTCGTTATTGAATGTGAGTCTACTTTTATGTACTTTATCATAGTTATTGCGTTATTTCATCATGCGATTTAAAAACAATTGTTTCTGCTAATCTGTAGTTTTTTTTTTTCTTATGATGCTGCAGGCCCTATGGGTGGCGGAAATTCTGGCGGCGGCGGTGGCTATGGTAACCAAGGTGGTTATGGCGGTAATTCTCTTGGAGGTGGAAACATGGGTGGCGGTGGAGGCGGCAGTGGAAGGAGATATTAAGAGAACATTGAGCATATCGCTGACTCTTCTCGCTGGTAAGCAACATTATAATTATTTCAGTATAATGTTATCGATTTATAATTTCAAAATTGTTTTGTTTAAATTTATGGCAATCGCAAAATTTTAGGAATGTCAAATTATTTCTCACAGAATTTGAAATCGGATGTATGCGATATTAAATAGCATATATACTTTTTCTTTTCTTTATTTTGTTGATTATATATTTATTTATAAATGACAACAATTTTGAGTTACACATATATTTAACAACTTTAACTTGTATAAATTAATTTATTTCAATTTGTTAATTATTTAATTTTATTAGTTTACATGTCTTGCTCATATTATTTATAACGTAATTAGAAATGTACATTCGTCGACTAAAAGGTTGCAACATCTTTTTTTTTAATTCCGAAATGCAGTCTGCTCACCGAGCGATTGATTCTTTACTTACGGATCCGTAAGTAAAAATCAATCGCTCGGTGAGTAAGCTGCATTCTGAAAACCATAGAAAAAATCTGTTACAATCGTTTAATCGATGAGTAATATATATATATATTATATATATATATATATATATATATATATTATATATATATGGATGGCGTGTGTATGTGTGTGTATGTATTAAAAATTTAATTGAGAGACAAGAGAGCATAAAAAATTATCTCATAGTTATATATAAGGACATAATAGTTATTTTATTGTTGATATATATGCATACACACATAATTTTAGGGCTTGTGCAAACAATGCAATTAGAATGCAAAGTTACATCTTTTAGTCATTGTTGTTTGTCTTATTAATAATATCAATACTTGTTACATTATTTTTCTAGCGTGACTATATAATTACTCAATTATTTAGCAATCCAAGTGGCGTTCTTTTTTTTGTTATTTTTGCAATTAGCACGTTTTTGAAAGATCAGAATTTAGGTAAGAATAGCAAGATGATAACCTATTTTCACTTTTTATATCTTACGATACTTTATCCGATGTTAAAAAATAGTATTTCTTTTGTTTTATACATATCTGTAGGATTAGTTATTTTGCTATAGTCTGATAAAAAGGAAGGATTTTTCCTCAAAGAATTTATTTAATATCAAGTGTTCACAATTAATAATACACAAATTTGTATATTAAGACCTCTAAAGGTCTCTCAAGGATTTAAGAATCTCAGGATATCAGGCACCGAGAATTTGAGGAATCCAAGAATAGAAGTAAAGAGATTTTTTGGATCTTTATAGAAAGTGATTTATCAAATTGAAGTAGTATTTTTTAAACTTCCACAGAGTAGTTTGGATATGGAACATTTTCCAGAAAGTTTGTTTTTTTAGAATTTAATGTTCTAAGTCTAATTTAATGAAATATTGCTGTTCCCCTGAAATATTCTCTAATGAGATTTAAGAATTTAAATAATCTGGAAGAAATTCTAGAATTAATAGACATAAAACATTGGTTTTAAATTCTGAAAACATACATTAATTATATATAAGTCTTACAAATTCCTAAGTCTTACATATCTGAAAATTGGACAAAATAAAAACACAGAAATTCAAGAATTTTTAATTGTTTAGAAATTTAAGTATAATATGCCACCTGTTATTGAAGAATTCCATTACAAATTTTGAGATTTAGAATTTATCTAGAAATATATAGATGTAGAAATATTACAATCTTTTAAATAAAAAAATAATAGAATTAAAAAATCTTTACTAAAAAAATTGTAGAAAACTTAATTGATTTGAATTGATTTTCTTAAATATTCATACAAATCAAAATTCAATAAAATAAAAATGTAAAATATTTCTTCATTGTGTAAATTTAAAAATTCTTGGAATCCAAGAGATGTCTTTAGAAATCCAGAGCCTTAAAAAGATCCCAAGATTCGGAAATTCTTGCTCACGACCCAATCGGTCCTTTGCACAGGCTAAGGAGTTTAACTAACAGATTTCTTGACTTTTGAACCTCAGGTGAAGCTACTACTCCTACTACTACTACTACTACTTGTCTTCTAGTCGTCAGTACTTCTGTACTGTTTAGTATCGGAGCAGGCAGGCAGGCTATCAGGCTAGAGAGACAAGACAACGAACAGGCAGAAACTCAGAAACTGTCAGGAAGTCGGTCAGGCAGGCAGGACAATCAGGATACAGGACAGAAAAAGAGAAAAAAAAGTCATCAGTTAGTTCGCAATGAGAGGCTTATACGCCTATTCTTTTCTAATCTTGCGTCCAGTTTTTCCCTTTCTCCACTCATTATAAAGATTCGTATTATCGTTTAAATGTATATTTATGTCCTTTTTATAAAGATCTGCGCGTAAATATTTATCAGCAGATAGGGAAAATATTCATTCATATATACAAGAAGATAATTTATATTAGGAAAAATGTGTGAGAAGAAAAGAGAGAAAAAGATATAGTGCGTGCATGTAGCGATAAAAATGGCAAGAGAAGAGTATATTCATCAGCGTTTTGTAGGCATTAATTAGGACTAATTAATAGGAAATAAAAACTAGTTTACAAAGCTGTATAATCGTTTAAGCATTAGTTGGCTTAAATAAAAGAGAAACCTTTTCTTAATTATATCTTAATTTTGCGACGTGAGGTAACAATAGGCTATAAGCTCAGACTGAACTGTTGCGAAGGATCAGAATGTAGCGGGTAAATTATCTAACGTTACCCGGAATATCTTTCTCGTGCAACTTCGAAGTTTCAATGTTCTTTGTGAAAAACAGGCAAAATGTATATAAAGTACAGTTCTTAATAAATCTCTTAACTTTATGAAACAGACAAAATGTATATAAAATACAGTTATATATTGTCACATGAATCTCTTTTATAACGTAACTTTTTTTCTTCGAAGCTGCATAATAAAATTATTCACGATAATAACGATAGATAGGATCATTTCTTGTACACGTTGAAGGAACAACTTGTAGGACTTGTACAATAGACGAAAAAAAAAGGAAAAGGCAGAAATAGATGTACTGTCGACTGTGTAGTTAATGAAAAAGAAAAAAATACCACCGATATCTCGAGGCGTCAATGTTCAAATATGTATTCGCAGTATTAAATCATTTGTATAGAACGTAAATCCCATCCCAGTCTTTTGTAGTTTTTTTTCATCGCGAAGAATGTCATAAATGTCGATTTGCGAATTTTTTTCGTACCCATTTTCTATTATAGAAAGATTTATGCTCTAGATAGTGATAGATTATCAAGAATTTCGAATCACTACTATTCAACTTGAGAATTCTTAAAAAATCTTAAGAATTTTGAAAGAGTGATAAGAAAGGATAATTTAAAAAACTTGTTAAAAAAATTTTTAATATTTAAAAAATTTAGTTTTTAAAAACCTGGAAAATTTAAAAGTTTACAGTCTTCCAAGGTTGTTAAAGTTTTCAAGTTCTGAGTTAATTTTTTTTTAATATTGATTTTCTCAAAAAATTCGAAATTTCATTTGAATTTAATTGCTTCTGCTAGGAAAAGATAAAATTTTCCTATATACTATTATAATGAATAGATATAATGAATCTCTAAAATTTTTTAGTTTGAAGATCTACATACTTAAAGATTTAGTTCAAGTATTTATCTAAAGCATAATTTTCGAATCTAATCTTCTCATCCCCCAATTAGTTCATCACTTTTCGGTAGATCTAGAGCGGTGTTGAAGTACTAGAGTAGTCTCTAGTTAGTCTAGTGCAGTTTTGAAATTTAGTGACGAAGATTATCAGGTTAAGAGAGCCAGGAAGAAGCTAGCAGATAGCAGAGAGAAAGAGCGAAAGAACAGGAAAAAAGGGAAAAAGCAAAAATAACAGAGAGAGAAAGGATTCTCAGGCTGCGACAGACAGGACTAGTGTTTACTAGACTCTTTCCATTCTAGCCTCTGTTATGCAATCACAGGTAGGAATGTTTCGACTCATTTGCTTAGATATACATATATAACACGTAAATGTACATATATTTTTATAGGGTGTTAAATGGCAACAAGTGTGTGCATGACATTAGTCTTATTTTACAATGTTTTTTGGCGACTACGTTGTGTATCTGGTGCACTGTATACCAGAATTGTTGTTATTAATAAGAGAACTTGCGAAAGTTTGATGAATGGAAAAGAATCGGTAGAATTTGCTTTAAGATTATATCGAGAAAGTTAAAAATTTCTAAAATATTCAGAATCTTTCAAATTAAAAAAATTTTTTATAACGTTGCTATAATTTAATGCAAAAAGAAAAAAAATAAAAACAAATGCTCTTTTTAAAAATGCGAGAGACACGATTTAAAGAAAGATGCGCGTATGCACATAAAGTGGAAATAAATTTTTACTTTGAGAATTAAAAACTATACAAAATTAATTTTGAAATAAATAAATTATTTTTATTATTTATTGAAGACTGGTTGCAATTATCTATCATGTTGCAGATTGTCATTTGTATATGTATATTAAATAAAAAGTTTGTATATGTCTCATACTAAAGTTTATTTTTATTTTAATTTATCATTTATACAAATTCTAACATTCTAATTAAAAAAAAATACGTTTAAATTTTTTTAAACATTTTGTTCAATGATACATATATAAAATCACGAAGTTTAGCAACACATGTGTAACGCTAAGAACATTGCCGATTCCATTTAATTCATCTTCCTTTCACAAAGAAAGTTTTAGGTTGAACAAGAGATTCATTTTCGTTCGTATAGCTGTTGCATCGTTACTGTTTTTTTTATATTTTTCTTCTCTTTTTTTTTATATCTTCACCAGTGTTCGTGTGTGTACACAGAAAGTCTCTCTTTAAAAATATATCGTTTAGAAATGAAGAGGGCTCTTTAAGAGATGTGCTTTTTTTCATATATCGTCGTCTGAAGATTTAGAGTTTAAAAATATATAGTATGAATCTTGAATTTTAGAAAAAAACAAAGTTAAAGCTTTATTTATGTTAAGCAGACAGAATTTTATATCATCGAGTACTTTAGAAAAATTCATAAATTAGATCTTCAAATATCTTCTTTTATGATTTTTATGTTCACTTTGTAGAGAAATTTTCAAATTATATAGCATTTCTATTCAAGATATTTTTATCGCATATTAGGTTGAAGGAATCACACTATCAGAACTATGATATCTAGGAAATCAATTATCAATAATATATTTGATATTCAAAATGTTAGTAAGTTCTCAATTTAAAAATCTTCATCACCTAAGATTCCTGTAAGAATAATTGATTTATACTGTAAATACACTTTCATACTGATTCGTCAATATACAAGGTTTTCTTTAAGAACTCGAGATTTCCAAAACAAGGATGTAATCATGCAAAAACAGGTAATGCTAATATAAAAAAAAAATCAGAACTAATTAAGATTGATACGATGAAATACTAGTTTTTTTAAAAGAGAAATGAGTTTAACAAATAGGTTAACATCTAAAGTTGAGATGTAACAACCGGCATTATCAAAGAGACTTTATTGCTCTCAAGATTTACATGGCATATCATGAGCAATTGAAATTTCAGGAATCTGAATCTCGAATATTAATATTTATATTGAAAGCTACACATTTAGACATATGGATTTATTTTTAATGTAAATTCATTACACGGAAAGTCCAAGTTCAAATTTATAGGCAGCTGTGTCCTCGTAAGGCGCGAAAAAAAGAGACGAGAAACATTGTCACTTAGTTTATTTAAGTTCTCTCGTTTGCGAAAGGCAGGCAGGGCGTTTCTTATTGAGACTTCTTTTTACTTTCACTGTATTAATTGCTGTCTTTCGTTTTCATTAATTTCTGGTTTACCGTTTGGGCTGGTACTCTGCGAGAGCGATGTGCCTGTGCCGCTGTCCTTCCAAGGCTGCCGACCGAGGTAAGTTCAAGTAACGATCTATTTTTTCAAATTGTTTTAAGTATTAATTGAGATCAGGTAATTTTGAGAAAAATCTAAGAATCTTCTAAAAGTTCCAAGCTTCTAAAAGTTCCAAGAATCCAAAGATTGAAAAAATGAATAAAATTTAAAATTTTAATACCTAAGATCTGTTCCTTCAAAAATTTTTTATTGCTTATATTAATCTTAAGGATACAGTTTATACTGTGGCAACATTTCAAACTAAATGGTTCATATTATTTTAATAACAATATTATATTTTCAAAAGAAAAATTTTCAAATAAATATTCGGAATCTGACTTTAATTTGCTATTATTTTGCAAATATTTAATTTCTTCTTGAAATAATTGAAAATATTATCTTTAATAACATAGCCTTTTTAACATTTTTTATCAGATGAAGAAAAATTATTGTATACGCATATTAAAGACATTTTTAAAAATAATTTTTAATATTTTTTTTTTTTAAGTTACTCATACAACTTTAAATAATTAATTAGTAAAATATTTGAAAATTTTATAACAAATTTATTGCATTCACAAAAAGCACAAAAATTATTAATTTCAAATCTACAAGATAGACTGTTTTCTTAAGCTTCTATACATAACAATTGAAAAAGTATTTTATATCAGGGGAGACAGAGGTTAAAAGTAAAACGGGAAATTGTAACAATTATATAAAAAAACTTTATGAACAAAATATACAAGTGTAAAGAAAAGATAGAAGTTTATAATAAATATATTATAAACTTCTATCTCTTTTTTTACGCTTTTATATTTTGTTTATAACGTTTTTTATGTAAGTGTTACAGCTTACTCGTTAGTTTTAATCTCAGCCTCCACTACTAAAATTTTTAGCAATATGAAATTTTTTATGAAGAAAAAACTGAAAGATTTTAAAAAAAGCTAAAAATTTAATTGAGAATTAAAAAAAAGAGTCTACTTTCTCTCTTGAATCGGAATCTCTCGAAGTAAAATTCTTGCATTTACAGTTATAAAGAATTTACAGTTTTAGAAATTGAAGAATTTTTGAAACTATAGAAATTCTAAAAATTAAGAAATTTAGGATTTTTTTAGGATATAATAAGAATATATTATATATTTAGATTGTAACACTATTTTTACACATTTAATAAACTTCTTTTAGTCTACAGAGCTGTGTTTTTTCATTCTCCTCCAAAATTTCTCGTGAAATACATGCAATTGTACTTATGCGTCAGCTATAAAAAGTTATTTGATATATTTATATTATAACCCATTGCACTAATTATTGTGAATTATTCACGAAACAATTAAATAACTAAACTATATATTTTTTTTTGCAGTTTCGTGTATTCTCGTTATTTTGATTAAGCTTGTTCATTACAGATAAAACATGCTCAAATCTTATGTTTATTATAATTATCATATAATTAATAATTGTGCAACTTTATACGTTACGTCACTAATATGATTAATTGCAATCCGATTGACTTTTCGATAATAATTGTTAACAATGTTTCATGTTTTTTCGTTCCAAATTAATTTCATTCTCGACGTGCTTTAAAAAGTTTTAATCTTGAAGACTAATGTTTTAGTTCATTTTTACCAATAAATCAAGTTCTAAGAATTAGACAAACTTGAATTAAGATTAAAATTAATCTACATCGATAGAAATAAACATGATTTTTTTTTATCTTTCATCCCATACAAATAAATGAGAAAATGCAATTGAAAAGGAACTCTGCAAATTACATGAAAAATTCTAAAAACTAAATTAATCAATTTCCAATGATATTTAAAAAAATTATGAAATTAAGAAAAAAAACTGGTACAAAAAAAATATCTTTTGATATTTGACGTCAATAAATATTGCAATTTTTTTCCTAATTACTTATTATATAGCGCCAGAAAAGATTTTCTTAACGTTTCACCTTTCATGCACGCCGAAAATTGATCGTTAAAATTGTTTCTATATCGCGTAGTTTACAGAGAAAAAAAGGAAAATGAACTTATTGTCAGATGTGTCTTATCAGTGAACATAGCGATCGCACGTTGGATTTAATTAAGTCGTGGACACGAGATTCGGCGGATTATCAGATGTCTCGCTGCTACTGCTGCTATAACGTGGCTGATCCTTCGAGGACGAGTCGATGACAACGGGATTGCTGGAGATGCAGGAGTGATTGGTCACCGATCCGTAAGTATCTTTGTACAGGCAGAGCCCGCAGAATCCTGTCGCATTGTAAAGCGGTAGATTCACCAGGCCGTTCGATACCGCGAAGTTTCTGTAAATCACAAAGAGATTTGACAACAAAGTTTAACTGTTTCCTGAAAATTTTTCTGATAAATGGTAATGATCGTAAATGTTGAATACTTAAATTAAGATATTCAATACTTTCCAACTACAAAGATTGCTGCTACTGTATAAAAAAAAGACATTTCAGAGAGATTGTAAAAAGGGAGCATTCATGAATGGCGTTTCCACTTAATTAAATAAATGCTTTTATTCAGCGAAACATTAGGGAGAAATGGAATCGTTACTTAAACTGCGAATCGCGTGTCGGCAGCCAGCCCTCTCCGCTCGTTTATGTTCTAAATGCTTGGCTGGTTATTAAATGAAAACTGTTAATGAGATTCTGCCGTCGAGACCTTAGCTATTTGGAACATAATCGAGCTTTTTATAACATTATCTCTGGTGAAAATTTTTCTCAAAATTTTTTTATATAATTTTTTAGAATTTTTGTTTACATCTTTTTTAGAATTATTCTGCATATGTATCAATTTTGAAATATTTTGAAAATAAAAATCTTATAGAATCTGAAATATTTGTTATATTTTCGGAAGTTATAAATGAGGAATAAAATCTTATTTAAAAATCTTGGAATATTTTAGGATTCATGCATATAAAAAATTCTGAGAGAAGATGTAAGAATGACTTTCTCAGAGTTTTTTTTTTTTAAATATTTCAATTTATGTAAAAATTTTTATCAGTCTGACAAAGAATTTATAACATATATTTGATTTCCCATTTTCTCCCTTTTTTAAATTAATATGTAATATTTTGTTTACTATTAAGGATTCAGGAAGAAAAAAGTGTTCGTAATTCAAGAATGTTAAGAGGGACGATTTAGATATGTAGATGTATTCAGAGTAATATATGAATAAAGAAAAGTTCGTCGGAATTGTAGTCAACCTTCAATAATAAAAACACTGGAAGAAGAAATAGAAAATTCAACATGAAGATTTATTATATGGTCTTTGACAATCGAAGAGATGATGGACAGGTAATAATTCTGATTGATATAGTATAAACTAAAACACAGTACGATAACTTAACATAACTTAATTTTAACATTTTTATGTTAAACAATATTTGCATTTTTAACATTTTAATGTAAAAAAATAATCTTTCTAATTTTCAACATTTAAGTGTTGCGAATTAAACAGAAATATTTTCAATGTTCAACATTAAATATCTTAACGATTGAAATGAATCGGATTTTGAAATGAAAAGTTCATCAATATTCTATTAAAAATTTTATTAAGATTTTATTTAAAATTTTGTGTGATCGGAATGAAACTGTCGAAATGAAACTCTGTCCACTCATTTCTCAGAATCCTCTCCCCGGAAATTCTCCTGTGAATGTCTTTGAACGTTTTTAGAGCAAATTGCAGAGATGAGGACAATGCATGAATGCTCGAGGGTTGCGACAAGTGGATGAGAAAATCTCGCGGTTAACACGGGGGATGCATTTATCCGTCGTTTATCCGGTTTATCGAGCGTCAGGTGCATATCGACTGAATAACACCGGGAGCACTCACCGGGAGTGGTGTAAGGGGTGCAAGGGGTGCAAGGATAGCGAAGGGTTGGCGAGATTCGACGGACCCCGAATATGCGACGCGCTCGACTGCGGTTCGACTGGGAGTTGATACGCCGATGCGATACGCCGCTAAATAGCCTTAAGTGGGATTACGTCTCCCGCTATTGTGATCCACGGCGGAAGGAGGAGCTCGTACAAATTTCGGTCTTTGTGCGGTGCTTTGCGGGGCGTTCTCGGCGCCTCGCCTCGCATTACGAAGGGTGCCGAATTCATCGGGCAACGCGTCTCTCTTTCGGACCGTGCCGGCCGTGTTCTCCAGAATAATTGTACTCGTGATTTCAGGTGAGATGGTTGATGGGGTTTCTCTCGCGATTTGGGATATTTAGAGGAAGGTTCTAGTCCCGTCGTCGTGAGAATTTCGGAAATTGGAGTATTCACGAATGTAAACAGGGCTCGGGATGACCTGAGAATAATTTTCATATTTTGAAATTTATAGAAAAGAAAGAAAGAGAAGAAAAAAGAATAATTTAAAAGAAGGAGAATCATTTTATTTTTAAATTATTTTTATGGTATTATGTCTCTCATCGACGTGAGAATTTCGAAAATTGGAGAATTCAATGATAAACGCAGCCTCCCTGATAATCTGAGAATAATTTTATATTTCTAAGAACAGCTGATGAAACTAACGCCCGCGCGTTAATAGTCGCATTGAAAAGCATGATACATCATGCTGACAAGATAACAAATCGACTGGATGCATCGTGCGTGGGATGCAAGGATGTGGGATCTATGCGAAAATTGCCACATGTTCCATATAACCCTCTTACTTTTCCCATGTCAGTTTCAACGAAGAGAAATTAGATTAACGTGGCTTAAGTAACTTTCAGAAATAATAGCAATATAAAATCCTAATTTTAAGAATGTAAGGTCTTTCTGGAGAATTAAAACATCAATTTGTTCCTTTCGCATTTCCTTAAAGTCTTGAACATTTGTTTGTACTCCGTATATTAGAAGTCTGCTATTTTTTTGGAACTTTTATCTGTGTATTCGATATCATTACTGTGTATTTGTCTTGTACTTTGACTTTGAAATTTCTTATTTTTATACAATTTGAAATATTTTCATAAATTAAAAATTTAGATATTTAATAGATTAAAAGTTTAATGTGATTGAATTTCTAGGCAATTAAAATTTAGATAAAAATTTAGAAAAACGAATTCATTTAATAGTATTCTCGAGAAGAAATCCAAAGATACAATTAAGATTACAAATAAGATTTTAGATAGATTATATAGATTATATAGATATATTTCAATAGATAAAAAAGTGAGTACCGGTACTGCTGGTCTAGTTGCGCCTTTTCGATTCTTTTGTCCTTGGCGCGCCTGTTCTGGAACCAGATTTTGATTTGCGTTTCGGTAAGTCTCAAGGAAGTTGCGAGTTCGAATCTGCGTCCCCTCGAAATGTATTCTCCCCGCCGATACTCAACTTCCAACCTCAGCGTCTGTTCGCCGCTGAATGTTGTCCTTTGTCTTCGTGGTCGGCCCTCTTTTCTTCTTCTACGCGCCACTGCGAAGAAAGAAATATCAAATCTCCAGTAGGTGCAAAAGTTTCTTTCACATGTTCAAAATTTACGTATGTATAGCACGAGATATTCTTATTTCTATAGAATTCTGATTTAAATGTAGCCATGTAAACATCTGTGTCATAAATTATTTTCCTAGAATCAGAACTAAGGATTTTGAAGTATTTTTAATTTTAATCTTTAGTATACATCATTCTTTCATATTCTGCACATTTCTCTTCTTTGAAATATTAAGAGTATCTGACTAAAGGTTCCATTGACTAGACATGTACCCAGATAGCACCGAATATTTATTACTATTCATTTTTTGAAATGTTACATAAACATTTTAGACATATTTTATATAAAGCTTTATTTGAAGTATTAAAATATAGACTAAATATTTTATATAATATTTATGATGAATATAAATAAAATATTTATAGTAATTATTTTTTACTTAGATTCTAATGTCTTATTAAATACTTTCATTTATAGCATTTACCACACAACTGCAATAAATATCAGATAGCACAGAGAGTTTAAAAAGAATTATTCAGTAATATGTCATCATTTCAGAAAAAGAATTCATCTTTTGCATCTGAAAATGAATTGCTATTGATATATTATTAAATTTTTTTTAACTTTTTGTGCTATCTGGGCATTTCATAATATTTACAAATGTTCAATGATCTGTGATGAATGAATGATGTTAATGATTTGTGCAATCTAAAACCACAAAAATATTTAGAAAATATTTCAGATAAATCTTATAAACATTTATAAATATTATTGTGTGCTGTCTGAGTATGTCCGAATGCTCACCCAAGCTTTATTTGTTCATATTATTAATCTCAAATATTTTTTAAATATAATATTATAATTTAATTGTAATCTTTAAATATATTTAAATTATAATATTGTAATAAAAAAAGCATTTAAGATTAATAATAATAAATTTTCTATAAGTGTTCATAGGTAATATTTATCTTAAACAACAGCTTCTATTCTTTTCCTTTTTAAATACACAACTTTATAAATTTTTTCTAGATTTATATTAAAGTATATGTAATCACTTAATAACTTTTATACTTATATAAAAGTGATGAAAATTAATTGGAAAAACAAATGGTCGTCAAACTGTCGTGTGTACTAAGCTAGAGTTTCGTAGCAATGCAACGAAGTAGAATGGGGAAAATAATATGGTTCGTTCTTTCAATTATTGTTCAATTGATAATAATTTTATCAGCGTAAAACAAGAATAATCACGTGACAAAAGCTTATCGTTTTCATAAATTTCTTCTAAACATTTAAATTAATTGACGAAAAGCAACAAGTAACAAATATTTTAAAATAATTTTAAATTTCATTTTTAAATTTCAATAATTTGAAAATTTAGTAATTTAAAAATAAAAAATTCGTCACATGTGTATCATGATTTGCTTTCTTAATACTTCAATTTGATTCTCATTTTGGTTTTTCAGCACACTTGATGGGATTCGTGAAATAAATCTGGGCGTGCTGTAATTTCATCTTTGTTACGTAATAGAATAATTAAGATGCACTGGTAAAAGAGAGCGATATCGGAAATTGAGGCTTCTCGAGGCTTCGTCCAATCTGGCGTAAAGCGGATATGGGATACTAATTGCTCCTTGGACCTTATAACCGTTTAAGACTTCAGAAATCTTTATAAATTTAAAATATGAAAAATTCTTAAGAATATTATAAGATATTATGGAATATTATGAGAATTTCTGTATAATGTTCGTCGATATTCTGCGACACCTGTTAAGTATCTTTACGAAAAAAATATCTTTCGATGTTTGGAACAAATTGGGATCGCTGGGATCAAATCTGGATACGTCACACAGATATCAACGGTATAGATTCCTCGACGATACAAGCCGCGACTTACACAAACATCCAGCGAGTCAAATCGGTGGCTTGTGAGGCTTAAGGGAACTTGGGAGAGGAGAAGAGTTGGGTTTTTCAGTAGGAATACTGCGGTAGTATATTTCTCGCATTGAGGAGCGGCCAACTGCGTCTCGTAATCTCATCACAATATCGCGACGAAGTGTCGAAGCGGGATAAAACCCGCGAGTGAATGTGCGTGCCGCGTGCGGCTTGTCCTCGCAATGTTTCTGGCGTAACGCGGAGCGTCAAACTTTCCAGATGAAGAGTGAAATTCGTTAATTCCTCTCTCCCGTCCTCCACCGCTGCGATATTCTCTGGTCATCTGCTAGAATATCTCTAAACCCATTTGTAAAAATAGAAATCCCATACACATAGTGTGAAATATTTATATGAACCATTTTTTTTTAATATTTCAAAAGTTTTTCATAAATATTTGTAGAATATTTTAAATATTTTCACAATTAAAATAGTTTAAAAATATTGTTGAAAAAACAATATTTCAGAAATTCTGATTTCGAGCATATTTATGTTTTATGAAAAATTCTAAAATATTTTAATTATAAATATAATTATAAATTATAAATACTTTATTTAAAAATATATTCATCGAATTTCTATGTAAGTTGATGTACTATTCTACAACGTTCGTACAACTTCTGAAACAACTGGGAAATTTAAAAAACCGAGATTATTCGAATTTTATAAGAAAGTTCTTAAATTTATTTAGTTCTGTGAAATTATCAAAAAAAATATCTTCATCCGCTTAAAAACGATCATTTGCCCCGGATGTTTCCTATAAGTAATTGCTCAACATTTTAATGTGTTTCGAATAATTATTTTTGTACTTAAAAAAGCTATGCTTTTTGTATCAAACCTTTTACTTTTTTTTTATTTATTTCAAAATTATATTTCAAAATTTGTCAATATTTCAAATTTCTATAAGACAAAAGATTCCCTTTCAAGTGTCTCTTTTTTAATGCCATATTTCTGCGAAAAGTATAAGTGAACAAATACATTTTTTTTTTTCTAGAGAGCTGGGAGAGAGTCAGGCCGCGGAAAAACGGTGAAAGTTTTGTTAAATTTCAGAGGAGCGTCTGAATTGATTTCCTCCTGAAATCCTTCCTGTATGGAATTGTGCTATTGTTGCGCAATAGAAGAGTGCCTTAATATCCTCTCCGTCTGGACGGTGGCCGTGTCCGCTCGGCGCGGGCGTCACGTAATACGACATCACAAAATCTGCTTACTGATTCGCGAATACTCGAACGCAAAGACGCCTTTCGATCCTAAGCTTACGAAGAGACGAGGAGGAAGGAGATACAAAATGCAGAGAGAGAGAGAGAGAGAGAGAGAGAGAGAGAGAGAGAGAGAAGAGAGAGAGAGAGTAGAGAGTCGTTACGGACGACGTACGTTAGTCGCGACGTACCTACCTCGTCGTTAGTTTTCGGTTGGTTAGGTTGTTACTTCTTCTATCGTAC
>NW_012130102.1:46319-74681 GCF_000143395.1 Atta cephalotes | reverse complement strand
GTAAGTAGTAGTAGAGAGTAGACGAGTAGAGAGTAGTAGAGTAGAGAGAGTAGTAGTAGAGAGAGAGAGAGAGAGAGAGAGAGAGAGAGAGAGAGAGAGAGAGAGAGAGAGAAGAGAGAGAGAGATAGAGAGCTTTCGGAGACGCGTTATGCAGTCACCTGCATTTTCGTGGTGTGTATCTCTATGCAACTTGCAGGTTGCACGAATGGAACAGAGTGTTTGTTTCTTGGCCAAAGATACATACATAGATGGTACCATATAGAATATTAAATAAAATTCATGCTAAAATTCAGGCTCCTAATGTATACTATAATTTTAAATGAAAAATAGATTTTGATATATTCGTAGAATATCTGATAATGAATGTCGTTCAGTATCTAGTTTATTTGTAGATTTTTACGTGAAGAACTTCGCGATAGGGCCAATTTATTTTTAAGTATTTAAAATCCGAACATCCTTAAATATATTCCTGATATTTGCAAGCATTCAGAACAACGCGAATTATTTAATTAACAGTTTCATTATTTAATCATTGTTTAAATCAACCAAATTAAATACTCGACAAAAATAAAGCAATTTTTGTTAATTAAAGCTAAATTTTCATAATCTTAATTATGAAATTAAATAATTTTAAGTTACATATACTAGTTACATATATTTTATACTTCGAATTTTTATCTTCAAAATAAAAAAATCATTCAATTACATTAACTTTAAGATATAATTTAAAATACTGAACGAATATCAATTAAGGAAATTTCGGAGCAAATCTGAGAGAATTAGAGTTAAATTTATGATTAAAATTAATTTTATTAAAATGGATTTAACAAAAATCGATTGATTGTATGAATTTATTAGAATTTTTCCAGAGCAGCAGAAGACACGTGTGAGAGTTATATTAACTAATTGCGGAGGACTGAAATCTATGATATAGAAGCAACAAGAACTTACGGAAGGCTGAGAATCCTTGAAAGTGGTGCTCGGCCATGGACTGATGGTTTGGCAAAACGTGAAGATGCGGCGGCAACGTGGATGGGTGCGCGAGCTGCGTGAGATGAAAAGTCTGGCCGGGTCCTCGCGGAAGGAATCCGTGCAGAAAAGGCAGTCTCACACCTGTGAGCATCGAATCTTTCTTCGTTTCCTTGCTCTCGAATATTTTACTATTTGCGACATCATTTGGCACTTTTTCGAGGTCCTTGGAGTGTGACACCTTACAAAAGTAGAAAAGTGACAGTTTAATCCTAACATTGATTAAATTTAGACAAAATTCTTATAACATCTCATCATATTTTTTTGAGAATTGTTCACATTTCAAACTTACAAAACTTAAAAAAATATCTTAAACTTCTTGTTTTTATAACTTTTCTTCGGAAATATAGAATGAGAAAGTTAAAAGTTTTGTAATATTTCAGAATTCACAGGTTAAGAAATTTTAGAAGAGATATAGACTTTTGAGAAGTGTCCCAATTTGTATCTAAACACTGAAGAAATTATATAATAAAATTGTCTAAAAAGTTATAAATTCATACAGAAATTTTCAAAATTTTAAAATTATATTAAATACATTATACTAATAAATTACAATAAAGAAATATTTTGAGTAATTAATAAAACCAACAAAAATTGACATTTTGGTGAGACCAAACGGAATTTCTGATTATCATAATATCAATTAAAACATTTTCCTCGAAAAAAGTTTAGGAAACTTAACTTTAAAGTCAGTCTCTGGAACTTTAGGCATGTTTTAGGAACTCTATAGAAATCAATCGAAAATTAAGATACTTTGAGTTTAATAATTCAATGAAATTATTAAATTAAAACAAACTCGATTTGCTTATTATATAAAATTTCTTCAATCGATTTTATGATATTCTTCAAAAGACAATTCTTGTTTTAAGTGTTACAAAATGTTTAATGAGTTTCTCTAAAATTCATAATCAGTACGTTTTAAGATTATTATCGAGAAAATATTTTTGTTAAAAATAATCGTAACTTAAAAGAAAGAAAATCAGTCGAGTGATCACTTTTCTTAGCGACAGAATGATACTTTGCTGTCTGTATATTAAAACGGAGGATCTATTTGTACTCACAGGCAATATTTTATGTGATTCAGATGAATCGGGAAGCTCGTGTGATGTTTTCTCCGTGATCTCTGGCGAAGAATCCAGACTTTCCCTCGCGTGATCTTCATCCTCGTCATCTTCCGTTTTCTTCGTCGCCTCCAAATGACCGTAAAGCCGCGCGAAGAAACGTCGCGGCGATGACGGTCTTCTCGTCTTCTTTGCGGACATTTAATGAATATATATAATCTGTAGACTTAATCGTTCATACGAAAGATTTTCCCAATATTTCTTTCAAACCAAGCAAAATAATCTAGTAAAAGTCTCTCTTTCTCTCTCTCTTTTCTTAAAAGTAAAATTCTTTCAGATAAATAAAAGATGAGTTTAAAAGATTTTTTTTACTGAAGTTTTCTGTTCGTCCAAATGTTCTAGCATAAATAAATGAATCGTAAATTCTCAGATATGGAACATTATTTTTTTAAAGATTCAGGATTTCTTGCATTTAAGTGTCATCAGATTTAAACTTATAGAAAACATTTATGACTATTATTCCAATAGACTCGATGCATTCAAGACACAGTTCGTAGAAACCAGAAATTCGAAACTGTTCAAATTTCTAGAACGCGGAATTCACAGTTTTACGAAACAAAATTTCCGCCTGTCGTAAATTTTAAATCTGATTATCTTTCATAATTCACTTTTCTCTCATTACTCCTTTTTATTATCCGACCGAAATTCATTTTCACTCGACGTTACCATATTCCGAATTAACTCCCGGTAATAACTTCACAGGAATACAATTTTCCGGTCGATCATAACTGAAGCTATCCCATAAGACTTTCCAGAGTTTGAAGAACTCGCACAGCAGCAAGACGAAGAAGATCCCGCGGGCTAAAGAACGTCAGTTTCTGCGGGGTGGCACGCGCGTCTGAATCACCTGGTCGTCCTCCATTCTCTCACCTCGTGCTGACTGAGAAACGAAGGACCGGAGGTAGGGGGATACCTCCCTTCTACATCCGGAGATATCACTCCACCCTCGGCCACCCTCCCTTTCCCGTGCGACGCTGCACCGCCCCTATGCGAAATCGCACGTGCGGCCGCATTTGTACGGCCGAAAGTTTCGCTTCCTGTGGACGGATAAACACGCGATACCCCTTAGGATTTTCCGATTTCACCGTGGCGGTCTCCTTGATTGTGTTCCTTTCTTAAAGCGTTTGTAAGAGATCCTACAACTTTTCCATGAACGAAGATTATGAGGATAATCTATAATCTATGATCTAGAAAGTTTTTGATCATTAAAAATTTGTTTTTTTAATAAAAATATCAAGAGATGTATATTTGTCAAAAACGGAAAAATATCATTCTATTGCTAAAAAAAGTGATTACTTCATTTATTTTCTTCTCTTTAAGTAACGGTTGTTCTCTTTACTAAAGAATATTTTTTTATAATCTTAAAATGTACTTAAAATGTACTTACTACAAGTTTTTAGAAAAACTCATTATTAACTTAAAACAAAGAATTGTGAACTTAAGAATTGTGTTTTTTTTTTTAATATAAAATTGATCGTAGAAGCATCTTTAATAATAAGTAAATTTAATTTGTTCTAATTTAATAATCTTAATTGAAGTATTAAACTTACTAAGATTCAGAATATGTATATATTTTGAATAAATTTGATGCTAATGAATTTATGATAGATTTGCGGATATATGAACTTTTAAAATGTTTTTAGCATTTAAAAAAAAACAAAATAATTATTATTTGTATGTATTTTTCTGTGTGTATATACATTTAATATAATATACATGTACATACCAAAATTAAGATAAACCATGTTATTTTTAGAATTTATCTTAATTATTATGTTGTTTTCATTATATTTTAAAATACTATTGCTATGTCACGACGACAATTACTTTATGACTACAGATTATTCAAACAAAAAAACAAATAATAACAATAAAAACAATAAAAATAAACAATAATATATGCATACAGAATAATTACTACTTACTTGCTTACAGTTGTCAATAATAAATCCTATTCAGTGGCTTATTCAATATCGTACTCACAATATCTCTGAAAAATTATATAATAAATTAATTAATAGATATATTTATTTTTATATATATAGAAATATTATCGACAAATCGTAATAATTTCTTTAATATTGACATAAATAGTAAACTATCTTATTTAGATATGTCTAGATTTTTCAGGAAAAAAATCATGTTTTATATGCAAAATTATATCGTTAAGCAGCATATGATTAAATTTACAATAAAAACAAGTGATTTCAGAAAAACAATAGAGGGGGAAAATATAAGTTACTTTAATCACAGTACCAATCATGCGTTGCTCCGCGAGAAAATGAAAAGAGGGTTTTCGCGAATAGAAATGGAAAAAAAGAATGCGCGCGGTTTAGCGTGAACAGCGAGATTGCTCTGAGTTCATTCTATTCTATTTTCATGCAATGAAACGATGAGTTCTGATGAATGCCGATTATTATTACTACATTCAAATATTTTCCCTCCAATTCTAATCTTTGATTAAAATACTATCCTCCTTATTACTGTACCCTTTCTGTATGCTTTTCACAAGCAAAGAGGAACAAATCCGATTGCGAAATTTATTAAACTTATAATAAAATAATAATCTTCATAATAATAAGTAATCAAATAATAATATTATGATAAATTTGTCTTAAAATATATATTTTGTGATATTTTACATAGAATATAGATACATAGAATGCCCTACTTTAATTGCATTATTACTTTTTTACGATAAATACTTCAATAGAAAATTCTTTTACCTTCGCTTTTTATGACAGATATTTTGATATATAAATTGAAATTGATTTTTCAATGTGGGTCATTAATAATTTTCAAATTATAAAAAATTGAAAAAGGCTTTTTTCGAAATGTGATTTAAAGAATTAAATGGATAATAAAACTGTTTTCTTTTAATTAATAAAATATTTAATTAAAAAAAAAACCTTCAAATTTCTATTTTTAATTTGTTTGCTATAATTTATTATCGAGTTCAGGATCCGTTGGAAATTATCTGTAAAAATACATAAAATATTATGAATTTAAAGTTATTTTGGCCGTAATGCAATACATCAATTATTTTATTTTAATTTCGTTTTATCACGCAATATTTCCATATTTATTTTCGATATTATCTCTCAATTATCTTTAATTCGCGCATCACGTTTTACACATTCGCATTGGTATTCTATTCCTCAAAAGATCAAACGATATCAAGCAGCAACAGAACAGAAACAACAACAACCACGGCAACGAGCTTCTGCAAAGCTCCCCCCCCGTTCCCTTCCCTCTCCTCCCCCGCAACCATTAAATGTTCGGTGGCTGAAAAACTTGGGCAACACTCTCCGCAGCATCCCGGCGTCATCATGGACCCCGGGGGGGTTCCCTCTGCCCCGTACCTCTCTTCGCGGTTTCCCGGATGATCTGATTGTTTCACGTTCGCATGAGATTTACCTGCACGGCGCGGCGGCAGTGGCGGCGGCGGTGGAGGAGCGGATGGAGGCTGGATCCTGGATGGTGGACCAATCGGATGGCGGTCGGGGATCGATGTAATTAGAGAGGAACCAACCCCAGCATGAGAAGAGAGAGAGAGAGAGTGAGGCCGGGGAGAGACAGCATAAAAAGGTGACATGCGCACGGCTGTCGCGACGTCCGCGCGCGAACACGCTTCCGCGTATATATAGGTGTCTAATTCCCTTTGTGCGTCGCCTATTGTCGGCATTACGATTATTACGCTCACGCTGATTTCGCTCGTCGTCGTGTAGTCGTCGTCGAGCGATGCGACAATACAATTATCGTTATCCCCACGGTCAATACGCGACGCCGACGACGAGCGGCGTCGGGACATTGCAGATGCGCGCCGTTTATCGACGTGTTCTCTGGAGAACGAATTGTTATTATTATTATTATTGTTATTGCTGTTTATTGTTGTTGCTTTTTCCGAATGGCAACAAAACAACGAAGCTGTTCAAGTATTTTGACTCGGTCGGTGTGTTGAACAAACAAAGATACATTTTTAGAATCGCGAGTAAAAATTAGAAAATTGTGTTACTCATAAATTTTATAACTCTCGTAATTAATTTTATATTTTTAATCAAAATATACAATTATAGTATACAATTATATAATATAGAATTACAGTATATGTTTTTATTTTATTAAAGTTGGTTTAAGATATATCGAATTATTTATATTATTCTCATTTAAAAACTCGAATACAATATGGATATTATTAATTTGTTCAGAAAGATCCATACAGAATCTTTTTGAAAGTTATTCTTGAAAATTTCCGATTGACCATATTTAAGCGAGGATTCAACACGACAGCTAATTTCGCAATTAATTTTATATTTCTGTATATTTAAACAATAGCAAAATTTTAAGATTTCTAAATCATTGCTAAATAAAACTCTGATGAGAGGTTTAGATCTACGATGAACAAGATAATATTCCGACGTCAAATACATAAAAATTTACATCCACATGACAATATTACATCAACTGTGTCGAGGAGTTTTCAAGTAAACTTATTTGAAATTTTTATATTAGGTGTAGTAAAAAGAAAATCCATTATTTTTGCATGAAATTGAATGGAAAAATAATGGATTTCTTTTTACTACACCTAATATCAAACATATCAATTAAAATCAACTAAAATAAAAATTTAAAAATGTAAGAAGTTTTCTAATATGATGTCCACATAAGCTTTCAATTGTCGATCAATTTCAACACAATATAATTAATCCTGAGATTTCGGAATAGAAATTTATTATTATTATTATTATTAGAGGAAAGTCCCTTATTATGAGATAGCGGCGTTTCTGCTAAACTGATAAAAGGCTATCTATTGGTTCCGCCATGAATGTATTGCTCTTGGATTGAAAACTATTTAGTAGAAAATTCATTATTAGATCACGCCTGTAATCATTGTAAAATAAGATTTTAGAATTTGTTTCAAGTTTTAAGATGAGCCTTTAAACCTTGCTTATTATTTAATAAAAAAAAATATTTGGCAATAAATTCTTCATATAGTGCTACAGTAAGATTGTACTAATAGAAAAATATGGGATATGTTGAATTGTTTAATTACAGAAGTTAGATTTGATGATCGTAAAACCATGTAAGGCGAGGAAATCGTAATATGAGATACGCAGGGTATTTCTAATATGAAATAACTCATGCTTCTATGTTATAGTAAAAATCGTTGCTAAAGAGTAAATGTTATTGTACAATAATAAAAAGGACAACCGGAATGAACGTCAAGTGCCTATTTCTGCGATGCTTAATTCCAACTATCTAAAGATGATCCTGGATGTAATCTATCGCATGCTCATTTTTCACGCTCGCCGGCTGTGTTGATTTGCGTTTTAGAAACATGAAATAAAGTTTTTTAATTGCAATATTGATATACTTTGCGTTTTACTATCGATTTCTGGGGGCATCTCATATTAGGAGCACAATTTTTTGACTTTATGATTTGCTCACTTTTTACATTTCTTTAATTTAAAAAAAAATTGGAATTAGAATTATAATTTTATATAACGTTATCTTAAAGCTTATTAAATAAACGTTATCTTAAAGCTTATTAAATTCCCTTCAAAATGACCTATTATTTTTTTAAATTCTGCCCATAGACTTCTAGCATTTATCCAAAATAAACTCGGTATCTCATAATAGGGGCCTTCCCTCTATTATTATTATTATTATTATTATATTGTTTCCTTTTCGTATTAGGTTTTTATTTATAAATTAATCTAAAGTATTTACTAAACACTTGTACACATTTTTCTTCTTTGTAATAATTTAAGAATTCAATATTCAAAGCAGCACTTTTTACGTCACAAAATAAATTTAACAGACGAATTATCCTTCAAATTTTCCAGACAATGTCAACATTGGCATCGCCCTTAAACTAGCAATAGTACAGGAAAATTTTTAATAAATACAGAGATCTTTTTATAGTACCTACTTCAGAAAAGTTCTCGGATTTATGAGAAAGTTTTTAAACACTACCGTTCTATATTATTACTACTACTATTACTACTGTACTATGTTCAACAGTTATTCATATTATAACATTCCTGGTGAAATATTTTTCAAAATTTTTTATATAACTTTAGAATTTTTCAGAATTTCTGAAAACATATTTTTGTAACTTTTTGAAAATTTCTCAAATTTTTTAATACAAATTCAAATACTTTTTCAAACAATTTTTAGTAATTAATATCTCGTTAACTATTGCGAAAATGGCAGATTTTCAACCCGTTCTATCCACACACTTGTTAAAAAATTGTGGGACCATGTATATGTATATATAATTCTCTGAAATATTCTAGATTTCTCACTGTATAAGTTTCGAAGAAAACTTATAAAATCTAAAGAAATTAAGATATTTTTTCAGATAACCTTTAGACAAGAGTAAATTTAAAACGTTAAAGAGAAGCCTTTGAGAGCCAACATAGGTTGCAAGTAGTGTGTAATTATATCTATACTTTATAATATGAGATAAATATACGCTTCGATCCTAGTTTGGATCCTCCTTCAGTATAAATAAATATATAAATATAAAAAATAAATTTTATAACTATCAATCTTGCGGTTGAAACGTTTGTCAATTTTTCTCAAGAATAGAATTATATGATTTCACACACGCCTAACCTGTATTGGTTCGCATTAGTTGATTTACATCCTTGGAAAACTTAATATTCTTATCCTTAAAACATAATATTCTCATAAATTAATAATCATAAACATCATCACGAATATCGGAGTATGAATCATCAAAAGTAAAAGTATAAGTTTAAAATGTGAAAAGTTCTTAAAAATATGACGTGAGAATTTTTTTCGCCACAACTGTTATATTATAAAAATTGAATCATGATTCTGTTTAAATGAACAAATTAAAAATGATCTCGCGCTTTATGCACAATTCCTCAATTTTTTTATAATAAGCCATGACTTGCATAATTAAAGTTTATCAACAATATATTTTTAAATTATTGCAAAACATCTAAAATTAAGTTTTCATATTTACAAAATTATTAAGAAGCTTAACATTGCTTAAACTTGGAATGATAAAAGATTGGAATGATTAATTATTAGGATGACTTGTTACTTTTTCCCACTATATCGTGTAATTGTTTTGGTATTTAGATTTGCCAGTTAATAGATGACTCTAATAAATATATTGTTTTTTATTTGTCAAAATAATATTGTCAATCTTTTATTTTCGTCATACATCTTAAGTTTTTTGATCACATAAAAAAATACATTCTTTGCCTATCAAAATAAATTTCACTATTTTTGTTAATTTCTCTAATAATAACATATTGAAAAATAATACATGAAAATTATTTTTTTATCATAATAAATTAAAACTGCTATATTACTTTTTATGTCATCAAGGCATACAGAGTCCCTTTGGCGCAGAGGATAGCGCGTTGGACTTCTAATCCAAAGGTCGTGGGTTCGATCCCCACAAGGGATGGCACACCTTTTTCTTTTTTTTTACATTTCTTATTTTTTGTAAACTCTTTTTCATATTTTCTCATATAAATATCATAAGTATAAAAAATTGGCAAACTCAAAATGTTTTTCCTATTAATTTTAATTACTATATTTTACTCAATAAAAAAAAATAAAAATTTAAAAAAATTAAAAAAAAAAATATATATATATATATATATGTGTATGTATAAATATTGACATGTAAAATAATATAAATAAAATTCTATATTCTAGAATCTGAATTATAAATTGCGAAATATCATTTAAAATAGTAATTAAATTTTATGAATGACAAACTCAATAAAAAAAGAAACACTTTTCTTTCGATCAATTTACTTGCGAAGACAAAGAATGTCATAAATAAAATATCTAACATTTACTCTACTATACATCACTATAATTTATATTTAAAAAATTTTAAAGATAGATACCTGAGAGATCAAGAAAAACCATGGAAAAGTCACTGTTTAAAATCTTAATACTATACAGAGGGTATATTTACGATTTTTTCTCACAAATAAATAAATATAATAGCAAACAAGCTCGTTCTTCATTTAGATTTGCTAGATAAATTAAATTAAATACACATTTATTATTCATACTATACAATGTATATTCCTCCTTCTGCTATCTTTGTACATATAAAATTACATTCTTTGAATTTTTATTATATTTTACATGTACATACTAAAATCTGATTCCTCTAACATCGTATTTTTCATAAGCAAACTCTTCTTTATGGAAATTATCGTACTCCACTCCAATATAATCGATCTCTAATCTGAAGTGGCCGGAAATATCATCCGCTAACGATATACCGAAATTCGTAATCTCGTGTTGTATGATTGGCACCTGGTTATCTTGAACTCTGCCTTTACTCGAAAATACAAACTTGGAGAATGGTACTCTGACATATTGCCAATATGGTCCGCCTCTGGTATAGAGAACATAATGATACATATCGTTCCATGTCAAATCAAATATGCCTCTAGTAGAGAGATTCAGTACATAGCATCTGCCATCTCCTCTGATACGAAGGACGAGATGAGTATAATGTGACCAATTGAGGTAAGCATCTCGCTTGAAAGACTTTTGTTTAGGTATACTGGTCATGTTGCAATAACCAGCATACTTTATCCTGCCATCCTTGGGTAAACGAGTGCTTATCGTGCCAGAAAATACACCAGTACCAATGGAAGACATCTCTAATCTAGAAAAAAACAGTAAAGACAATATATAGATATGTAATATTTGAAAATGTCCTGGTGAACAATTTCATATGATTAATCAGAATGTAAATTTCAGAATTTTTCAAAATTTCTGATTATCTAATTGCATAATCTTTTAAAATATTTCTCGGATGTTTTATGCAAATTGAAATATTTTTCAGAAGTTTCTAGAAAGTCTACATCTTTCCTAGAATTCTGAAACATTCTAAGATTTCTAAGATTCCTCACTCTCTAATTTCTTGTCTAAAATCTTATGAAAAAATTTAAGGTATTTTTTCAGAAATTATAAAAGAAGTTTCAAAACCCATATGTGAACAATTCTAAGAAAAAATATAGATACTTTGTCAGTATCTCTGAAAAATGTTCCAGAGTTGTATCAAAAATTCTAAAAACAATTTTTACATTTTTGTGATATAAAAATATGATATTAGATACATAAAATTTAAACCTACTTGACTGTTGAAAAACCTTCATTGTAATCACTATCACATGTAATGATCCATTGATTCAATGACTTTGGATCGCCCTTAAATCTCCATACAACGTCAATTTCGTTTTGCCTGTACGTAAAAATAGGATCCATTCTTAATTTCTCTTTCACTTCTTCCATTAAAATACCAAATTCTTCTTTGAATTGTCGATATCCTTCCCGTATTTTACCAAAAATACTCAAATTTTGTTCTGGCGGTAATCTGTCATACACTCTTTTATAACCTGACTTTCGATCAGGTTCGTAAAAACATGGCAAACTCGAAGTCATATGCAGTTTTCTTCTGCCAATCGCAAAATCTATTAATATTCTGCTAAGAATTCGCATATTCATGTTTGTTTGAGATTATGTACTGTTATATACAAAGATTGTAGGTTAGATTATCTTCTATCTCTTTAAATTCATTTTTTTCATTAATTTTTACAGCACCTTTACTTTACAGCACTTTAAGTATATACATGTTTGTACAATATATAATAACTTCTTGTTTATAATTCTGCAGAAGATCAACAAGCTAGCTTTAAATAATCTTGGTAATCTTAGTAGAAAATCCCATCATTCCTATCACTGACCCTAAATTCAAAAACTTCTTGATAGCAGAAAGCAGCAGAGAGAAATTTGAGACAGGACATGATGGCCTAAAACCTGTAACTGCAAAATGTGCACTACTGCTCTCTGACAAAGTAGATACAAACTACATAGCAACGTCCACTTCTCTTACGGTACATTATCCATTTTGAAAAGGAGACGATGTACCATAAGAGAAGTGGATGTTGCTATGTAGTTTACATCTAATTTGTTAGAGGGCAGTAGTGCGCAGCAGCATTTTTGCGGTTACAAGTTTGGGCTATCATGTCTTCTTTCTCTCAGGTTTCTCTCTGTTATTATAAGTAATAGTATTATAAGCTTGTTTTCGGCTGAACTTTTGTATTATATTAGTTTATCTTTCTTCCTTTTCTCTCCAGAAGGAAAGAAGAGGAAGAAAGATGAACTGTAAAGTTCAACCAAAAAGAAGGTCTAATTTTTATATAATAAGAACAAACATGCAAAATACGATTCTATACGAGCTCTTCTAACAATTTAAAAATATCATATAACAATGCAATTAAAAAATCCAATTAATAACTCAAAAATGTCAGGAAAGTATAAATTTCTACGAGATAGAAATTCAACTGAACAGATATTACTGGATCTTAGTTTAGCTACAAATAACTAACTGCAAATTGTAAGTCAATTTTTCATACATTTCATACAATACATACCAGATGTTTTCCAGCATAAATAAAAAAAGTTCTAAGGTCTTTGTGTAAATAATTGGAAATATATATATATATATATATATATATATATATATATATATATAGGGAAATATATATATATAGATAACGGATTATTCTCTATATAATTTAAAGTCACTTTCTAATAACAAAAATACTCAGTTTATCATTTTGAATATCATATTTTATAAAACTTTGTACATATATAGGATTTTATAGAAAAGTAACTCTTTTTTAAAAAATGTTAAAATTAACAAAGAATTATTAATCTCTGTACATAAGATGATAGATATAATAATACAAAAAGAAGTAATATGTATCATCTAAATAATAAATTCAAACATATAATGTACAAGGTCTAAGTCTAAGATGATGTCCGCGTCGAAGTTTTCTTCCTCAAAAATTTATACGTGTCTTTTGATAACAAATAACTGACACCTCCTGCGATTGTTGTAAATGCTGTTATATAGCATAGACATTGTAGAATCGGATGATCTACGAAATGGTAAATCGGAGCAGCCAACGTTCCAGCAACCAGAGACAATTGTATCCCAGTGTTTAGTTTGCTTGTTAAAGTCGGTGCTAATTGTACAGTAGCGTGCGTGGGATCAAAATATCTCGCTAAGGTTTTCTGAAATTATACCGCATCAAGATTAATCATTTAATTAATATATTATCAATATTCGGTTAAATTAATATATAATGGAATTAATAGATATATGATACATACTGGTGGAGGTAAGGAATGGTATCTAATATAAGATGCAGCGGTTACTAAAACAACGTCACGTGTAACAACAAGACAAGTGAGTGGAACTGGTATCAAACCGACCCATGCCAGAGAGAGAAAGAGCGTCCCGACAAGTAACTTGTCTGCGACTGGATCCAACAAACTTCCAAGTTTCGAAGCCTGCGACGTCCAAGTGCGTGCGATCCAACCATCCGCTAAATCACTCAATCCTGCAAATGCAAGCAACCATAGCGCTATCTGTATAGTGCCATGGTGTAGATATTGTTAAAGATAAATTAACATGTTACATATTAGTTGCAACAATTAAAATCAATCGAGAGAATACAATAAATTTTCGATAACAACACATTTGTATTTCTTCTAAAAGATGGAGAGAATTGTGGGAAAATTTAAAAAGTTAAAAGAAAAACTTTTTTCGATCGAAACTTTATTCGATCAACTTTAATTATATCAAAATATAGAAATAATTGCCATTTGCTTGATTTGATAGTAGAAATTATACCTTGAAAATAACATCTTTCAAATCATTATCTCAAAATTGCATGCATTTTTGCAATCTTTCTCTAAAGTTACTCATGATATACGTTTAACAAGCATATCTTTATCAAAATGTTATATTCTTATTCTGACGTAATTAAATTTATTGAATGAAGTTTTTATTTCTTTAAATTTTTTTGTTTTTGGGTCCAGTATTATTATTAATAAACAATTATATAATTAAATATATAAATAATTATATTGATTGTATATTATTAATAGATTTAAAAAATACTAAAAATCAGATATTTTTTGGTTTAAATATAAAAAAATTTTGTTTCTTGCTTCCTTAAAATACCTGATAATCTTGCGACAGGATCAAATAACTTAAAAATGGTGAAGTTACTATACGACCCAAGCAAAGCAAGTTAGGTATCGTCCAAATATTCTCCCTTTCGATAATTTCTTCTACTTTTCTTTTTGTATGTTTAAAATTTTGCACTAAACGTATTCGCAATGCTTTCTTTTGTGTTCGTTCCCTTGGGCTGATACGCTGTCTGTAACGATTTTCACTTTCTGCGACATAAAATCTGGCTTGGCACGTGGATATATATGGTATAAAACAGTGCTCTATTAGACTTTTGTTTAAAGCACAGTGTTTAAATCGTAAAATGGTGAAGCAGTTCATAATTAGTTGTTCCTATATGAGAAAGAGAATAAAAAAATATTACTTTCATAATAGAATCTAATAAATACAAAATGTTCTTAATTATAAAGATGAATAATGAAATATATATTAATACAAAATATAACTTATTATTTAATTTTTACGCAAATAATACTATTTTTATGAAATTTCAATTCTAAGCTTGATTATTAAAGCAATCGAGTAATGAAAACATTTATTAGTTTGCAGAAACTGACCGGCACCCGCTGTTGAAAATATTCAGTTTGATGGATTTCTTTTAATTTAAACAAAACAGTAAACACTATTTTTCATGAATTGTTCAGGAATAATTCATGAAACGTCTCGAATATGAAATATTTGCACGAAACATGCGTATGTATATTTTATACGCTCGCGAGGAGCGTAATTTATTTTTGAGGTTAGATTTGTGGATAATAATGTTATTGTATGTATCGACCCAAAAAATACGATTCACCGACCTTAAAAAAAATAATATATATATATATATTTATATATATATATATATATATATAAATAAACGCTGTGTTATGTAAATTAAATTTTATTTAAATGATAATTAATTAATAAGAATTAAAAACATTGGAAGTTGTATATTGGAATTAAAAATTCAATTGAATCGATTTTAATTTGCGCGAAATTCAAGTCAGCTGTCTATCAAAAAAATTCCATTATGTTATTTTATACTGTAATGTCTTTGTATTTTATCTAAGTTTATTTATTTGCAATTAATTAATTCAAGATAAATTAATATTAATATCTTAATATTAATTTAGGAAAGTAATTAAGTATAAAGTTTTTAAGATTTTCTTCAGAAACCTATAGAAAACTTTATAAATTAAAAAATAAGATAAATTCTTATAAGGTGTCTGACGAGATTTCTGCCAAACGCTTTTTGTAGATAGACTGGACTAAACTGAGTCGAAAAGTCCTTTATTATTTATTTTGCAATTTTCGCAATAATTAACGACGAGATATTATAAATTACTAAAAATTGCCGAATATTGGTCTTCAATAATTTTCTATTCAAATACTATCAACAAAAGCAGCAAAAGACAAAAATTGTTTATTTTCTCCTCATAGAATTGTAAAAATTTTTTCAAAATTTTTTATCAACATTTTAGTGCCGCATTTTCTCATATACTTAAGTATATTGGCAACTATTTTTACCAATATGAGAAAATATGGTATTTAAAAATTCTGAAAAAATTCTCAGAACTTTATAAGAAGAAAATAAGTAAATTTTATTTCTTGCTATTTTTCTGTAAAGTTAATTATAGTATTTGAATAAAAAATTATTGGAATTCGCCAATATTCAGCAATTTTTAATAATTATTAAAAAATATCTTGTTAACCATTGCAAAAATTGCAAAATGCTGGACTTTTCGTCTCAATTTAATCCGCTCTATCTTACAAAAAATGTTTGACAAAAGTCTCTCGTCGAGCACCCTGCATAAAAATATATGAGAATTTTTTTACCAAGAATCTGAAAAAGTTAAAGGTATTTTTCCAGATATTATAGAATCTGAAAATATTTCAGAGTTCACCTATATGAAAAATTAGAAGAAAAGATGTAGATTTCTGAAAAATATTCCAATTCTTGTCTAAAAAGATCCTGAGGAAAATTTTCACGATTGTAATCGAGAGTACCCAGACAGAACAGAATATTTATGCTAAATATTTATCGTTATTCATTTTTTTAAATGTATAAATATTTTGTACATATGTGATATAAAGCTTTATTCAAAATATTATTAAAAGATAAATTAAATATTTAATGTATATTTATGATATATTATATAAATAAATATTTCTGTTATGTATATTTTATTTAATATAATATTTAAATAATATAATATTTAATATAATATTTAAAATATATATGTCTTATTAAGTATTTCCATACAGCATTTACTACAAGATTTACAATAAATACTTCATAATATTTATAATAAATATTAATGTAGTCTAAAAATATTTCGCAAAAATATTTAGGCTTATTTTAAATATGTTGTAAATATTTTTATGGTTTTAAATTGCACAGATCATAAACATGCATTTATTACGAATAGTATAAAATATTTATTATAAATATTATAGTATGTATAAATGCTATGAAAATACTTAATGAGACATTATAATCCAAGTAAAAAATACTTATATATATTAGAAATATTTAATCTATATACATATTTTAATAAAATATTTTGACTAAAGCTTTATATAAAATATGTATGAAATATCTGTATAACACAAAAAAAAACGAATATTAATAGATAAATATTTATGATAAATATTTTATGCCGCTCCTGTCGCGCACACGCGCACGTCGAAGTGTAGAACGGGTAACGGGTTTCAGGGTTTCAGCGCAGCACGTCGCGTCGGTCCGAGCAACAGAGTGCCCCGTGTGTTGTGTACACCCCCGCCCACGTATTATTTGTGTGTGCGGCAGCCAGCCCACGCTTTCCTCGGTGATTCAACGGGGAAAGCAACCGCCTGCAACAGACCTCCTTTCCACGCGGACCACGCGGATGATGTATTCGCTAATCCGCGAGAAACAATCTCGGGCGCGTTATCGTGCCGCGTAAAGAGAAACCATCTTAATGCGACACTGCGGACGAGTATGATTCTGGCTGGATCAGACCACTTCTTGGCGGGTAAGTCCACTATCCGGCCGGACTCCCCGTGCTCCCTTTCGCCACAAGACAAGACAACTCCTCCACTATACTAACTTGAAGTCAAACACATCATTTATTACACCTTGCGACTCGACAGCGATATGTTCGCGCGAGTTTCCTTCACGATTACGAAATAGAATAGAAATCGTCCACGTGAAAAATTGACAAACGCGCTACTCGAACGGCGGCCTCCTCTCTTCGTCTGTTTTTCCTTTCAGTTGGAAATCGGACCTCGAATCGATATTGTTAGCTTCTAATCATCCCTGGATCATCCCTTCGATATGCGCTTGACTTTTAAGATCGTAAGAAGATGAAAGAACAAAAAAAAGGGTAATTTTCGAGCTCCATATCGGGAGTCCTTCACGATCTCTGCGCGAGCAGATTCCCAAAATGATTCCTCTTGAGCGATACGTTTTGGGGAGCGATGTTTGTCAACGACGAAAGGTTTCTGGAAAGTCTTTTTATTTATTCACGTTGAGATAAATCAATTGTGATTGGAAAATTATGGAAGAATAATTGGAGGATCTGCCGGTCCTCTCGGAAGGCTTAAATTTTTTTTTTCTTTTCACCGCATCTCTCGCATCGCATTCTCGGGGGAAACATGCGTGTAACGCTGCGCAATCCTGTGTAATCCGCAGGTAGTTTGTCACAACTGGAGCGATAATAAATTATTCCAGGTCATTATAGGTACGGCGTAATATGTCGCGTTAACGCGCGTTCGATACAATGACCACGATACACTCCGATATTTACTCCGATATTTACCTAACATCCCAAGTTCAAGAGAGAAAATATAATATACGAATGATTTTTCGATTTTCTTAATTATAGTTTTCTGAGAAAAGAGTGAAAAACTTATATGGGAAAGACTATTGGTCTCCTTCTTTTTGAGACACTCTCTTTCTTTTTATTTAAATTATTTATTTTATTATTTAGGTTTATTAGTAGTTTATTAGCTTATCTTTCTTTGTTCTTATCTGTTTTTTATTTATGTTCTTTCGTGTTTATTTTGCTGCACTTTTTTTCCTTTTTACTTATTGCTATACAGAACATTTTTTTAAAAATAAAGTATAAAATAAATATAATAAATAATAATTTTGATTTTTTAATTTTTATTGTTTTTTTAAGAAACAAAAATTTGTACGAAAAAGATTCGGTTTACATTTTTGAGTTTATTTTATTTAAATTATTAATTTTATTTTAGTCCATTTTATTTAGTTTATTTTATTTAGTCCATTTTATTTTTATGTTTTTTTATTTATGTTCTTTTGAGTCCATTTTCCTGCACTTTTTCTTATATTGATTGTTATATTGAACGGTCTTTAATTAAAGTAATAAATATAATGATTTATGATTAAATAGTAATTTCGATTTTTCGATTTTAATATTTATTGTATTCTACTAATACTAAAGAACGTAATGGCAAGTGTTGCACTCTTATTGCTCTTTATTAGTTTCTCTATTTGGTTCATAGCATAATAATACATTAATTAAAACATAATTGTAACGAATCCATTAATAACTTCATTTCCATTAACAACTTCATCTTCAGCGTTGCAGTAATTAAAGAAAGAAACAAAAATTTTATGTTCTCTTGTTATATATTATTTTTATATTATTCATAATTGTAACAAATGAAAACGTTCTACATCTTGCAATATACTATATGGATCAAACTTTAAATCTATTCCTGATATTACACATTAATTTTAATTAATTAACTACGTGCAATAAAATGAAAATGTCCTGCATTCGGAAAGCAAATAAGAAATAAGAATTTTAAATATAATATGCTGATAATTGTATTGGGAACGGAGCAAGTACGATATTTTAATAAAAATAATATAAATGAAATAAGAACGCGGAATTGAATGCTCAATCAATTAAAATAAAATTAAAAGTCTATAAACCACGCTAGATGTTCGTTATACTCCGTTATACTAAGTTATACTCCGAATATAAAATATTGTACAAAAAAAAGATGTTTATTATTCAGAACTTTTTTTTTATATTTTATATTTAAAAAGTAATATATATTATGCCTCTAAAGAAAAAATTGTACGTATCTTTTAAGAAATTTTACATATTTAAAAAAATTTTATGTATCCTTTAAAAAAATTTTATAAAAATTACGAAGTGATGTTGAATCCGATGGGAATTTCTCGATGTGTTTCAGTACCTGTGGAAGCGACTGCAGTTTTGGGTGCCGTTGCCGGTTTCGTAGTGCTCCTGCTAGCTCTCTTTCTTTACCTGTCCCGGAAGTGGTGCTTCACACCGCCCTCCACCACGCTCTTCGGTGGAGTCTGTGTGCCTCTCTGTGAGTCCACCAACAGCTCCACATCTCAAATCTCGAAAAACATAGGTACATGATCTTGGTTTACACCATGGATTCTAACTCCTGATCTCCTTGCAAATTTTTATTACTCCAAATATTCCAATTTATTTAAAATTTCACCCCTCTTTGCGATAATAGTTTTGAATCTGTCAAGTAAATCTACGAAGTAAAACATAAAGTTAGTTGATTTATAATATCACTCGTGGTGGAAGTATGATATCACTAGTTGTCAAATTTTTCTAGATTAGAATATATTCTTCGGTTCTTCGTGATAGGAATAATTTATAGTAATTAATATAATTTTTACTGTTTAGGCAAGGCATTTTCTTATTCGGATCCAGAAACAAGTTCCGATTCAGAGGAAGACGCTCTCCGACGATTAAATTCGCGTTCACTTCCTCCGCCGGATACGTTGACTATCCAAGCGGAGGACGGACCAACGACTATCTTAGGTGAGTAACAGTAACAAAATAGAATTCCTCAATATTTCTGCAAGTGTTTCCGATTCGGGCACAAAAAATTTTGAAAAATTTGTATTGAAAAAAAGATACATTTAAAAAAAATAATTAATATTTTATATATTTGTAACACATATACATTACTGTATGATATAATAATATATTATTATATCGATCTTCATACCAGCGTAGTAATTGTGCAGAAAAGTATTATTTATTTATTCTCTGTAGTCCCTATACTTTGAACGTAATTTTTACAAAACTCCATTTTATGTCAGTATCCATATATACATCCATCGCATTGTTGTATTAACATTAAAAAGTGAGGATACTTTATGGATAGTTATAAAAAAATATTTTTTTTATCTGTTAATTATTGTTTGTAGATGCTGGGACTACTTCCAGTAGTTGCACTGAGGAACACTCTCCAGCAGATCAACAACAGGTGATTTCTCTTGTGTTTAAGAAAAATCTTAAAAGAATTTGAATTATAACAAAATTTTCAGAAACTTAGAAAGGATTTGCATTCAGCATGTTTCGTCTGTTTTAGTGCGTGGTGGAAGTTGGAGCTTCTAGCATTATACTCGATAATCGAGAGCAGGAGATACAAGTTGAGCAAAATGACTCTACGACCAATGACGTCATCACAACGATGGGTACAGTGGCTACCGAGGAAGTTGGTAGTCTGGAAGTCGCTTTCCTGTATGATGCTCCAATGCGTGAGATGACAGTTCGTATAATTAATGTTTAATTAATGTTTAATTATAAATTTAATATTTATTATTATGATCTTTTTTATTTTTGAATATTCATTTAAATAAAATAAAATTTGAATACAAAAATTTTGAAAATATATAATGAATTTTATCCAATATATATGTAATATATAATTTATATAATTTATTTATTATATATAATTTATTTATTATCTAAGAAATGTTATTTCTTATTTACTGTACTGTAAATAATGAATTTCTATATAATTTTTAAATTGTGTTGTTTAATTATGCGGTTATCAAATGAGATATTATTTTCCTAGGTTCATGTCTTACAAGGACGGAATTATCCTCCTGGCATTAATGGCAGTCAGGTACGATTAGTCTTGCTACCATCAAAAAAACAAAGACGTAAAACACGAGTTCGACAAGGGACATCTCCGCAATACATGGAGAGTTTTTTGCTTCCTCGTGTAAATCCAGAAGATGTAAATGCAATGGGAGTACGGCTCAGAGTATATCTGTGGGGTGGCAGAATGATGCGTCGGGAAAGATTGCTGGGCGAAGCCAGAGTGTCTTTCGATCACATTAATCTCCAATTGGAAACGACTCTGTGGTTAACTCTTCAACCCCCACTTTCTTCCTCGGTAAGTTTTTCTCAAAATCTGTACAATCATTATTAACAACGAATCCAGCGTATATCTTTGAACATCTTTGGATCCTGGAATTTTATGTATTCTCAAAAATTCTTGGAAAACTCCTGAAATTTCAGGACTGACCTGGGAGGGAATTTATCATTCTTTCATTCTAAAAAAGTCAGCGTAAAAAAAAAGAAATAATAGAAATATAAAAGTTGTGTTTGGACATAAATCCTTCTTTAAAAGTACAATAAGTTAATATACTTATAACTTAGAACATAACATAGAAAGCTTGAATTTAATAATATCTAAAATAGAAAATATATAGAATAGAAAAATCGTTGTATGTTGACGGAACGTTCGTTTGTATTGACGGAACGTTCGTTTGATATTATTTATAAAGCAGTAAATATTGTTCCCAATTTGTTAGCGTTTTAATTCATTCGTATAGAATCCTATAGAATCTGAATACAAAGCACATAATATTGCACGAATCGATGAAAATTACGAATCGATGGATAAATCAAAATTTTTCTGGAATGTCTTGGAATTATCCTTGAATTGACTAGCCAGTTTTTTGCTGGACATCATGTATTAATTAAGTAAAAATATTATTACTGATATCTCTTTTGGTAATGTATACTTAGAAATAGTGTAATTTGCCAAGATGGAAATTGTGTTACACTTTCTAGGCACAGGATTGGGGAACTACCAGCAGTCTAACTCGTAGCGATTCCACGGGATCCCAACAGTCGGTCCAATCGTATGCTTCTCCGGCTATACCACCTTACGGCAGCAGCATGAAGGGGGGCAGTGTTGCTGAAATCCTAATCGGTTTGGCGTACAACGGCACGACAGGTCGCTTATCAGTTGAAATAATCAAGGGTTCCCATTTCCGTGGTGGAGGCGGAAATGATACGAAACCTCCTGATACTTACGTCAAATTGGCTCTTGTTGATACCAATAATCATGAAATGGGCCGATCTAAGACCGGTTTGAAACGTGCCCAACCGAATCCCCTCTATAAGGAGACTTTTATATTTCAGGTAGCTTTTTTTATAAAATCTCCGACTTTCTTATTTCTTGATCCTTTAACTGCGACGCGCTTTAAATGAAAATAATGATTTTTTTTACAATAACTACGAACTGATTCATGAAGGCATTTATTTATTCAGGTAGCAAAATGCTAAAGCATAACAAATTCAATCAACAAATTCATGATTGTAGAGACTCCTTTTCCAGAGCTTATTATAACTATAGTATATTACAACAGAAATATAGCAGAAGTGGAACATACTTTGCCATTATGATGTGATAATGTACGGCCTAGAATAACTTGTGTCATTTAATGGAAAGTATTCACATACTCTTGGCAAGTTCAATTAAATACATCTTTTACAAGCGATGTATACACACTGTTTACAGTTAAAGGATTAACAAAAGTTTCATAGTATTTAAAATATAATTATATTAAATAATAGTGGTTTTTCTTGAACAGGTTGCGTTGTTTCAATTGGGAGACGTGACACTCTACCTCTCTGTATACAATCGTCGACGAGGTGGAATGGGTAGGAAAGGGCGAGAAATGATCGGCTGGCTCTGTTTGGGTCTGAACAGCTCCGGATCTGAAGAGCTACAGCATTGGAACGACATGCGGACGGCGAGGCAACCGATACAAGTGCAACGCTGGCATTCGCTACTGCGTCCTTGAGGTGTCTTCGTGTGAGTGCCTCTAATGGATTCATTCTTGATGCAGTTATTTGAGCGCGAAACGATTTCACCGGTACTCGCCGAGGAGTAGCGGAAATAGATGGGCGTTTCTAGAAAAGAACAATTGTTCGCGG
This sequence comes from Atta cephalotes, assembly GCF_000143395.1. NCBI lineage: Eukaryota > Metazoa > Arthropoda > Insecta > Hymenoptera > Formicidae > Atta > Atta cephalotes. The sequence goes on along the minus strand of NW_012130102.1, from coordinate 51,462 downwards.
CAGGCTTTATCTTGAAAGAGATTTCAATTCTTTCTCCTCATCTTATGGAGACACACTGTGTACTGCCTGGTTGAAGAACGGAAGTCAATATTCCAATCGGTCTGTCAATTCCGAATCAGAGCACGAACAATACAAGAGAGTGTCCAGGTAGTATAAAAACGTTCTTAACTTCCGTGTCTACATAAATGAAGCAAATGACAAATATAATAATGACAACACACAAAATTCAAAAAAATGTCTTAAGGTTAGAACTCTGTTAGACAAATAGTAGTGTCTAAATGACGTTCTAAGTATCCAAGAGATGCCTCTGACTTTCAGTCGAATTTTAAATTGGAACTTTAGAAACTTGCCAAGCTTTTGTTTTGTTCGGGATGCTCTGTTTGGAATACTGTAAACTCTGAGTTACAAACTCTTGTCTAAATGTACCAAGTACATTTCCTTTTTGATACGCTAATGGGAGCAGTGTGGCTAGTCTTCGATGTTGAGGGTCCCGACGATCGCGTGATCGTTGTCCCGGCATTTATCGACGTTCCGGCCCAATCGTCGTACCTGTCCTGTCACATGGTACGACGCTCTCCGACTCGACATGTGCCTGAGCCAATCTGAATAATTTATTTTTTACTTTGTGCCTTTCACCCTTTTTATGCCGCGCACCACGCTAAATGGAGGATTGTCGTGAAATGTAAGCGGAATTTCAATGTCTGAAACGACGTTACTTCGAAAACTGAAATGGTTACATTTCTTGACTTCATAATTCATATTTTAAGCTGCAGGGTGGTTACGCGATAGAAGATCCGGGATTCTTCAATAGTTTTCAATGTACTCTGAGAATCCAAAAAATATTCTCGCGTGGATTGGGAAACGCTCTAGAAAAATTAACAGAGTTTTTCCTTAATTGTTAAAATGCAGGAAGAGCCAAAAGTTCCTGTGATTTAGTAAAAATATTGAAAATCGAGTCTCTCGATTTTATTTGTATCAAAGCCTAAAAAAAAGTTACTTAAATCTTCAGAGATTTAATAGAAAATTAAAGTTAAGTACTTCAATGTAGGAAACATGGTTGAAATGTTTCCTTAGAAAACAAAGTTTCTCTTATTTGAAAAATTTGAGAATTTGAGAAAATGTGATTCGTGTGTCCACCCTGAGGTAGGATAACATCGACACAATGAATTGTGTTACTATTGTAATGCTTGTTGTTTGTAGAGCTTGTGTATAGAACAACGGAATTGTCGATATACATTTTTAATGTTTGCTTTTTCAATTATAACAGCTATTCTAAGTAAATATAAATTAATACAATATCTCGAGATAGTAAACAGAACATTCGAGAGTGACCTCTTGTTCAACGTGAGATTGACAACGCAAGCTCTTTACAAGTTTCTTATTTATAAATTTTTTCAATTTTTGAGATTAAAATCTTTTAGTTTTTCTCTCTTCTGTATTAAATTCAAATGTAGAATATTCCTAAAATAAATCTACTTTTTTATAGAATATATGTATTTTATTTTAAAATGTGATTTTAAAGTGTGAATTTCTTTTTCCATATAATTTTCAATTAAAATTATTAAAACTATGAAAAAAATTAATTTTTCTATGTTAAAGAATTGAATATTCTAACCATTTGTTCTTGTACCATTTTTCTGTATAATATATCAAATGAAAGTATTATCCATTGTAACCATATGTATCTCAACACAATATCGTTGTTCTTCAAATCATAAATCATTTCTACTATTTCGTCATTATGTCGATATTAACCTATCTTATCGTACATAATTGTATTCGATCCCGATATCCGATCTACTTGTGTTTATTTATATGAATCAATGTGGCGAATATCGGGCCCGTGTTCTCGCATGCATTTAACACTGAATATAGCCATCCGATTTTTCTTTATCGATTAATCTTATTACGCAGTTCAACAAAAAATATTCTCAGAAAAGGAAATTTTATATTTTTCTTTATATTTTTGTCGTGTCAAAGTTAAGAAAATTAAGATCAATTTAATAAAAGAGAATTTTTTAGTAAAATTTGTTACAATTATCGAATATAACATGCTAAAAAAATTTTTCTCTTCAAAATTAAGGCAGCTTTTGCTAATTAATATATAGCTTTTGCTAATAATTTCACTGTAACAGTTAATGGTTATCCCAATGTTTAATGGAAGTATTCTGGTTAAAAAAATTCTCATATCTCTATTATTAAGATCTCATATCTAATATTATTAAGAATTTTCTATATTTTTAAATTTATAAAAATTTCTGAAAAGATACCTCTTAAACTTCTTCAAAATTTATCAGTTTTTTTCAGAAATTATAGAATGAGAAAGCTTATATTATTTCAGAATTCGCATATATAAAAAATTCATATAGAAAAAAACTAAAGGCTGAAAATTCTAACAATAACTGAACGGATATAACCATTTCAAACAAGTTACACGCTATAACTATATGATATAAAATTTATTGAAATATTTTTTTTTACATTTTCGTGTTACACTTCACAGTTCACATATCTCAAAATTGACATGACAAAATATTATGGAGATAAGAAATATAATTTGAAAGAAAAGACTATGGGAATAATTACATTCTTACCTTTGGATTTGACAATTAAAATTAGTTTTTGTTGAACTGTGTTATTGTAACTTGGGCATGCATGAATGAAACGTAGATGTCTAGTAATAATGAACTTGAAAATGAATGAAAAATATCAATGATGAACTTAATCTACTGCTTAAATGATGACTTAAGCTTAAAATTAGAATCTGACACCAAGATTGATCACAAAAATAGTGAAAAAAAATTTATTACTATTGAATTGTTAATAAATTTATATTAACTGATATTACTGAACAAAATTTACACCACATGTTGTACTCGTTGAGGCGCTTATAAACAATATGTACAGCATTTATTTATACGCATTTATTTATACGCAATAGTTTTTTCTTATGACTACTTATCTGGTTTTCTAGCTTTTAACTTACAATTGATATCTCACGTTCCCTTCAGGTATGCCTGAAAAAGAAAGAATTTGGATGGATTAGCAGCAAATGTAATAGTAAGATAAGATTTAGGACACGGGCATTGGTGTCTTCAGATGGTTCGAGAATGGATTGATACATGCGAGAGCCGACACTGTCACCGCAATGTAACGGCGGTAGTGGTTTATAGAGAGATTTCTCGGATCGAGATGGGACACGAGACCAAAAGTTTGACAATTCAATGACGCACAATGACTCGCAAAACGCACTTCGTAAATGCAAATGTGATTGTAGAGTCGATATACTATAATTGAAATAGAAACATACACGATCACGAGTATGCTAGGAACATGGCATAACGTATGCGTAATATTAGAATTTGAGCAAGGGGTTCCATCGTCAATAGCTATATTAGAGGAACACAAAAGTAGAGGATACGATTAAAGCCGCGATAAATTTATGCCTACAATTAGATCATGAGAGAGAAACTGATTTAATATAAATTAATATAAAATATTATTGCCCAAAAATATTAAAAAACTATCATTATTTTTTTTTTTAAGATTTTTCGACTAATTAAATATACACTTCTTTTAGCAAATATTTGAGTTTTGCCTTTTTTATGTCTTTATAAATTTTAATATTATTATCTTATAATTAATATTATATTAAAGATTATTTCCATATAAGCATTGAAATTAAATAAAAAACAAATCTAGTTATATTTATGGAACTTTACTCACAAAAGAATGTTTATTTTAAATCGTTTTAAGTCAAATATAATTTTTTGAGCATTTTACATTAATAAAATTATTTAAATTATCGAATCATACATAGATATAAAATTTGGTTTATTAAGATGTATTAATTTTATGTGCATTCTACCTTTATTTTGATTAATTCTTTATGCTTTACCATTGAAAATTGTAAAAAGTTTTCTTAATTATCTGAGAAGCGTGATTAGCAGTTTGATATTGTCATTATAGTATAAAGGCGCATAGTAATAATGTGGAAAGTAGCCTTAGACCAAAGGATCGTTAGGGGACCCCTAGATCAGCGGACAAAGCCAGCGACTGATTAATGGACAAACAGATGCTGTGAATCATTTAACGCTTGACTTTTTCAAGCCTCTAGTAGTAAATCTTCATCACGATTACATATTAATCCATGCTCGAACTATTTTATCATTTATATTTTAGGAATAAAATAATTGCAGGGACTCAGAAATCTCCTTTAAGACCCAAACAATTGTTTTGTCGTAATGTAAGCTCTCTCTTTTTATGTACAATATGTGCGCTAGATGTGCGTTACGAAAAGAACTAATATTGCAAACAAGAATTTACAATATGAGAATTTAAAACATCTTAAGCATATAATGTTTGCGATTCTAACAAAATTATTTTGTTGTCTTTTATTTATAGATCCAATGATTAAACTAGTTTTTTCACAAAGCATGCAAATATCTCTACCTCCAATTTTGATGACCATGGATATGTTGTGGAGCAGTTAAAAAAATGAGGGAGATAGTTTTATTAAAATTTTTATTTAAATTGCCTGTTTGCAGGTAAATTTAATTCTGAACATCAAAACTGTAAGGTATGTAAAAAGATAACCGAGATGAATGGTATTTGCATCTTGTTATATCATCATAAATCATTTATACAGGATATTCGAAGGTCTCAAATTTGAAGAAACAAGAAATGATTATCATAGTTCAAAAAATTAATTTTATGTCGTAGATAGACGATTTCTTGTTTTGACAATACAGATGACTCACTTGCATTTTATTTTATATAGGAAGTCAGACATTGCTTTTTACTTAAATTGATCCTTGTTATTCTATATATAAAATAGTCACATAAAGTATTATTAATTTAGAAAGCAAACACATTAACAGTAATAATTTATTGGCGACTTAGATAGAATATTGGCATTTATTTGTATCTATTAAGCTTGTTTTGATATATGACATATTCTTAAAAATATAAGAATTTTTTTTATATCGAATACTCCTAAAAAAGTGTGTGTGTGTGTGTGTGTGTGTGTGTGTGTGTGTGTGTGTTGTTTGATTCTTACNNTNATATGTTTGATATTATTACTTACTAAAGTATTCTACGTTATTTCTATAGTAATAAAGAAACGGACTAATAGGAAATCTCC
>NW_012130102.1:41783-46195 GCF_000143395.1 Atta cephalotes | reverse complement strand
TGTAGTGTGTGTGTGTGTGTGTGTGTGTGTGTGTGTGTGTGTGTGTGTGTGTGTGTATATATATATATATATATATATATATATATATATATATATATATATATATATATATATATATAAAAAGTATACGCGTAACACGATTTGTTTCGTGCATCGTTAGCTGATATTGTTAGAGAGTACTTCTGAGTCCTAGCGATACACTATAATGTACAGTCTGTTTATAAACGGCACGATGCTGAAGAGGTGATAAGCGTTTAAATATTTAAAATCAATTTATGATGTAGCGATTATATCAATCTCTCGATTTGAAGATTAATATCATTCGTTTTCTATAACACGAACTGGAATTAGGGAATTCCAAGAATTTCAGTCAGCACCCGAGTGACATACATATGTTTAATTAGCAAGTAGTTTTTTAACTTTTACGTCTTTTACTCTTTCAAGTAAATAACGATGTAATGTAATTACGATAACGTTAATCTTGCCATATTTTTCACTTTGTGTGATACGCTGTTGGATATATAGGAAGCAACCAGACTAGTTCCAATTTACATTTTTACTACAAAGGGATCATCAGGAGGATCCTCTTTGAGAACGCGGATAAATTTTCACGAAAAATATCTTTTTTTTTTTTAAGCAAGATTATTGTGTTTCTTATATTTAACACTCGGAGATTAATGATTACGGAAGTTACGGTTAGTTACAAAAGTGGGCTGTGAACTCGTTGAATACATCATTAAACTTTATATTAGTTACCATTCTTTATTTGTAATCTTTGCAACTGAAGCGAAATTGTTCTGAGAACGATTAAGATCTTTATAAATATAAAGTAAACATTTTCCTGTTTTTAAATCCATTCTAAAGTTTTACGATCATGTTGATTAGATAGAAGTTATTCGTTAATAGATGTTTGCTATCGAGAAGATAAAAGAGCCAAGGTCAAATTGAAGAACACACGATATACTTTGCAACATTCCAACGATACATTTGCGAAAATGAGAACGTGCGATATCTAGATTTCTTACAAAATAACGTATGCCGTACCTACTCTGTTATTTTATTTTATTGGAATAACCATTTCTCCGTTGCGAAAAACGATGAAATAATAACGAATAATAACGAAGAAGTCATATATCGCGATGATTATAAACAGACTATTCTTGGATTTTTATCTATATTTTCATCTACGGCACCCGTTTCTCTTGATAAGCATTCGAGTTTGAATGTCTACTGCACAAACTAATTATTATCTTAATCAATGTTATTACATGCTTATAAATTAATAATAATTATTATATTCATCGCGTTTTATAAAAATGTATTCTAATATATAATTAAACTAATAATAAATTTATCAATAGTATCGCAATCGATAGTCCAGTCTGTACAATTTCAAACACAATGTCGCACCTGAACTTCAATCTAGTCCGTACTTTTCCAACAGCTCTTTCTTCTTTCTAACTAGCAAAGCCTCCTGAATATCCTGCTGCGAAGGAATCAATTTTTGTGCCGTTGTCTCAATCTCGACTTCCGGTTCCTTTTCGTGAGCTACCCATTCGTTAACGCACTTTTCTCTCGCTTCTTGTTCGGCCTTCTGTTCCAATGGTATCAGAATACCATCATCGTCGTCCATATAGCCGTAATAGTCCGCGTCGATATCCTTCATCAATTCTGCGCGAGTTTTACGAGGCGGCGGTGGTGGCTCCTGCTCAAATAATTCTCTAACACCCGGTAATTCTTTAGCAGCTCCGAAATACTTGTAACCTCGATTACCGGGAACCTGTAATTTCATCGGGATACATAAATATTTAATACATTTTTGGATGTTTACTGCCTTGAACTCTAATTTATTTCGAAGTATGTAAGAGGAGATCGGTGTGACACTATTGAAAAATAAATAATTTTTAAACATTTTAAAATGGATTATTGAAGAAATAAAAAAGCTGTAGACTTGTGGTACTTTTTTTAAGTACACGTTGAAGGTATAAAATATGCAAAATGAAAGAAAAAATAATCTTAATATATATCACATAAAGATTAGATGTTTGTTTCCCCTGTATCTAGATCCATTTTTGGAATGCCAACGTTTCGTGAATCAACTTGCAATCCACTTCATCGGGATGAAGAACAACTTGATACTAAGCTCAGTTTTCGACGCAATGAATGTTTGTATTAATGTCCTATTAAATTGTTTTAGTAAACATTCTTGAAAGATGCATAATACCACAAAACTTTTTTATGCCCTCGTAATCAAAACCGAGAAATCTTCGAGAGAATACGATTTGTTTGTTAATTTCATACGCATTTTGTATGAGTGGACAAGAATTAATACATCGTGGTTCACAATTGTCATAATTTATCACCAATTTAAATCCAAATCCGCAAATACTTGATTCAGAGAAAGTCACATTTTTATTACATATTTTGCACTTCACTAATATTGCAAAAACATCGTCAAAAAATTGATAATATGATAACCATGCATTGCATTTACCGGTATTTACCTTCCGCGTAACAACTTTTTAGTTTTTTCGCGGATACACTTGTAAAAGCAGTTTCGCATTTGAATTGATGACGATTAAGCGATTTCGATCTTTTTTTTCAGTTTACTTGCGCGTCCTTGAACTCTTTCTATTAATTTTTTTCGGCTCTCCATATTTGAAACTGATATTCTAAACAAAATTTCGCAAAATAAAACTATGACATGAATATCAGATGACTGATTAACGGTTTTTCAGCTTTATACTTAAAATGCGTTAGAAAGAAGCAGAATACACAATATTATTATTCTGCTAGACCTGCTTCCTAGACAGCACACAATTATTTATAAAACATTTATAAATATTTATAAAGCTTATTTTAAATATTTTGTAAATATTTTTGTGATCTTAGATTACTAGATAGATCATAAACATTTATTATAAATATTAGGAATATTTATTGTAAATTTTGTAGTAAATGCTATGGAAATACTTAAATAAGATATTATATTCAAATAAAAAAATCAGAAATATTTATTTACATTTATCATAAATATTATTAAATATTTAGTCTATCTTTTAATAAAATATAATATTTCGAATAAAGCTCTATATAAAATATGTATAAAATATTTATACAACATTTAAAAAAATGAGTAATAACAAATATTTATTATAAATATTCTGTGCTGTTTGAATTTATAGGCGGTTTTATGTGTGTGTGTGTGTGTGTGTGTGTGTGTGTGTACGTCCGCTGGGCTTTGTAACTCGAAAACTAATTTGAATTTATACTTAGGGCCTTTTATTCTTTATTCTACTAAGCTATTAAGCTTCGAACTATTTTCTAAAGCAAAAAAAAATTGTTTTTAATTTTTTATAAATTTTACACGAGTTTGACCTCTTAAAAAACCTTCTCTTTTAAATTTTATTCTCTATTTTATATATCTAGAATTTTGAAAATACCTTGAAAAAAAATCCGAAAATTCTCAGGAAACTTTTTATAAGATTTCAGTAAATATCCTAATAAACATTTAATCAAACTTCTGACATTCTGTAAATATTATAAAAAATATTGTCTATAACTTTACCTCACGTCCCTCGTGATCCAACATGCGAGGCCCGACTCTAGAGTAATCAGGTCCACCAAGCTCCTTTATTTGTGCTTCCCAATGTCGCTTCTCTCTGAGCAGCTTATTAATCTCGTCATTTAGATCACGAATACGGAATTCTCCAAGCCCAGCATTTTGAATCTGGGCGACTTTCTTTGCAATCTCTCTAATTATTTGCATTCGCCATTTCTCTGCTTTACGTAAGTCTCTACATTCTGAAGCCAAATAAGGCCTCCGTTCCTGTTCTTTCCTTATTCCTTCGTTGTTTTGTGCTGCTCTCCAACGAGCAAGTGTTGTCCTAAAAATATCAACATTAAATACATTAATTATATCAATATGATAATATTGATTTTAATATTTTAATTAGTCGGATTAAACTTCTCACAGTAAATGTGTATAATAGGTTTACGGGACAGATGATATTACAAACCATACTTACATAGCCTTCTCTGCATTTCGCGCCTAAGAAAAAACAAAGCGTTTATTAACGAAGTAAAAAAATATCTAGTAAAATATATAATAAGATGTAATATATATTACAGATACTTACCATCTTTTATTTACCAACTTTTATATAAATTGTTGTTTAAACATTAATTATTCATAAGTATGTATCACTATTGACATGATTGATTGCTCCCAGATTGATTAGTATTTAACAATGACACTACAAGTGAAAACAAAATGCAGCCTTGTAACTAATTATTATATTTTAACAAACGTGATTTTAATGATTTATAGTAGAATATATATATATAGGATTTTTTTAAACTCAATGTTTTTAAAATATTATCATCATCTTATTATTTTATTCTGAACAATC
>NW_012130102.1:29754-41763 GCF_000143395.1 Atta cephalotes | reverse complement strand
AAAAAAAAAGTTTCAAACAAAAGTTAGAGTTCTAAATGATTTAGTGATCTGATCAGTCTGATTTTGGATGGTATCATCAATGTCACTTTGAATTTTTTAAATGGAACCCTCTATTTTTCATTGCATATTCTTGTAACACCTCGAGAGCTTTCTAAAACACTATAATAAAATAATAAAATAATTTTTCATGAAGTACTTTTCGAGTTATAAGGCTTGAAAGTTACAGTACCACTGGCATTAACATTATACATGGTATCCTATCGACGACTAAAATGTCGTTGAGATTCTTGAATGTTATTCAGAATAATGTCCTGGATAATATTTGTTAAGATCAAGGTTACTGGAGATTGTTTCTTTTATTTTCATTTTTACATAAAAATGAATTTTCAGTGCAAAAATGAAAATAAGAAAAATAATCACCAATGATCTTGATCTTAACAAATTAAAAAAATGTATTATTAGGTATTTTAAAACAGGATCTACTGGATTAAATTATAAAAGAAAAATTAATCACTTTATATTGATAGAAGTCTACATAAAGTGAGATATTATGTGAAAATATATGCAAGTAATATCGAGATCTTCTGTTCTTTTTTCTGTTAAAGTTATTTTCTGTTTTCTAAATATAGAAACAATTTAATGATAAAGAAGTGACAACTCGATTAACAAATTTTTTAAGTAAAAATTTAATTTTGTCATAAAATATTTTCCAAACAACAACAGCATGTAACAACCAGAGTAACATTAAGAAATCCAAATCATTAAGATTCAAACAATTGTATTAAATTTAAAATAATTTCAGATTAATTCTCGTCTAAACAAAATTCCAATTGCGTGTGCATAGAATTTAAAATCTCTTTCGAATAACTTTAATATATATTAATGTAACTAATTATATGCCTGTACACAATGATTTGTAATTACATTACATTGCATTGTGTACATTGTTAATAAATTAAATAACCGTGAAATTAAAACTAGAACAAGTTTGTTTGTTGCGATATGTATACATCACGTATGAAAGTCCATTTCTTGCTATTAAGAAATTTCAAATAAATTAAAAACGCGTACTTAACCCTAGCTTTACACACTTATTTTTTGCACGCGTGATATACACACACTGGGGTCCTTAGGACCCCATATTTGTAAAATACTTCTGTAAAAATATATATTTCAATTTTTTTTTCAATCCATGAAGAATTGATTAAGGAACAAGCCCAATAATGTGTAAAAGTCAATAGAATTAAAAAACTTCGAGATATATAGGTTCAAAGAAAAAGAAAAATTTAGAAATGCAAAAAAAAATCTTAATTTAGAAAGTTACGCTGAAGGATCCCATTGTGTGCAGCTAGGATTAAAACTTAGGCTCTATTCAAATTTAATTAACTGCAATAGGTTCCATCAATGAGTAATTCGTGAGCTTCATAAATTTCGATAGCTCTAATCGAACGTAAGCAAGATGCAGAGATATGCAATTTTTAATTAATTATACAAGGTGACAAAAAAGTTCGGCCACGAAGTTTTGTATTGTAAGTTATTATTAAGTTATAAAAATACAAACTTTGGAGTATTGTATCTTATTAAATATCAAAAATAATAATTAATATCAAGATAACTTCTTTATTTTTTATACAAACACTTCGAGAAGGCATCATATTACGCATCTTTTTTTGAATAAATTCTCCCGAGCAGCCAATAAAGTAATCTTCAATTCATCAACCGAAATCTTTTGATGCAAAATCTTTTTGATATTTAATAACACACTTCAAAGTTTGCATTTTTTAATACGTTCCTACTTAAACAATAAGTTATTCGTTATTATATTGACATTAAAATGACATTAAAATGCTTTTATAATGCTATTTTGACGCCGAAAAGAAAATAGCCGCAAAGTTTTATATGTTTATTAAATTATTACTTGGATAACACATAAATTTTTGTGGTCATTTTTTTGCCATCCTGTATTACAAAATGTATTTGAAAGCTCGTTAATTCAGCAGTACAAGAATCGAGCTAACACATTCTTGTAATGAATACTACAGAAAAAATAATTCATTACAATCGATAATCATTTAATTAATATATCCCTTCTTTTTTAAAAATTAATTAAATACCCATATCCAATTAATTGGCAATATTCTTGCGTGTAATCATGTCTAATTGAATCGGAGATAGTGCAACATTTATATTTGTAGATTAAAGTTGCTTCTAGTGATCTTCCGACTCACAAATTAAGCTCACGAATTCGTGATGAAAACGACGAACAGACAAGAAATACGAATGAATAAACTTTATCAACGAGTCAACAACACTTACATACAATTAGATTCCAATCGATCGCGATTGGGTTTTGGTAAAAAAAAAATCCGCTCTGCCTTCACGCAACGGACTCGCGGAACGTGTACGCATAAACGTACAGAGACTTTTGCATGAAGGTTTTAACACGGCGACCGTTCGTGAAAATAAAAACGAATCCTTCAGTCTCTACGAACGGTCTACGTAGGCTTACGGCAAGCTTATGACGAGCTTACGGAACGCGCTACAATTCTGCGACTAGAATCAAATTGCAATAATTGACTTCAGTCGGTGTCATCCACGCCGGAGGGGCGCGCGATGACGGGAAGCGGAGTCGGCGGTGGCGGCGTTGGGGCCGCGAACTCTTCCTCCTCGATCTCCTCCTCGCCGAGGAGGAAGTTCTCGTGCACCTCCTCCTCTCGCGCTGGCTCCGGTAGCGCCAGCACGTCTTGGCCGTGCTGCTTCAGGTGGTCCTTGAGGGCGAACGCCCGACCGTACGATGCGCCGCATACATAGCAGCTAAATTTAAGATTGTTGTCTTTTTTATGAGTCTGGATGTGCGCGCGGACGGCATAGAGCGATGCAAACGGCCGCGAGCACTCGGTGCATCGGAATGGCTTCGTGTGGCTGTTCTTGTGACCGGCTAGCTGCACTCGCGTTTTGAACGTCTTTGGACAGTATGGACATGTGTAGGCACGCTCCTCGCCGTGCGTCAGCAGGTGATGATTGTATACGGAGGATGCCTTAAAGCGCTTTCCACAATGCTGACAAGCGTAGGGCCTCACGCCTGTATGCGTGCGCATGTGAAGGGTCAGGCAGTAGGACACACGAAAGGTCTTGCCACAAACCTTAGTTTAACAAGAATAAAAATTGCAACTGTAATTAAAAATAAATGAGGAAGACGAGATTCATTTTAAACTACAGCATTTTTTTACATAAAAAATTCTAGTTTAAGTCAAAGATTGTGATTATACATAGATCTAATCAGATTTGGAAGATTCAACTTCTTTTTCAAAAATTATGATAATTAAAAATTATATAACAAAAAGTTATATAACAAAATTAAAAATTTTTCCCAAAAGATAATTTAAAAAAAACAAGATAAATAAAAAAATTTTTATTCAAATTACAAAATTATATCGTTAAATATAATTACCTACTGATCTTATAATATTAACTATTTTATATGAATACAACATTCATTTCTATACGGAAAGTACAAATCTACTTTCAGTCATTTTTTGCAGAGATTCCCTGGTGAAAATTGTTCTTATAATTTTTAATTTTAAATTAATACGAATTGGAACATTTTTTAGAAATATTCAGAAATATTCGGAAAGTTTATATCTTCTCTCAGAATTTTTCATACATGTGAATTTATTTTTCATATATCTGAAATATTTTTCCTTATCCCATAATTTTTAAAAAATATTTAAAAATTTTTCAAATTTTATAACATTTCAGAAATTATTATACTTACAAAAAATCTTAGAAATCTTATTTCATAATTAACACATATGGCAAATTTTGAGAAAAGATGTAGATTTTCTGAGAAATGTTTCAATTTGTATAAAAAAACTGAGAGAAAATTATAAAATTATGTAGAAATTCTGAAAAATTATATGAAAAATTCTGAGAAAAATTTTAACCTGACATTCTTCTTAACAAGATCTAATTTCACGATTGTCCACGATTTTACCTCACAAGCATGCGGCTTCTCCCCAGTGTGAATTCGTTCGTGCTTGACTTTCTCATGTGGTCTGGTGAATCTGCGACCGCAATGCTGGCACTGATAGGGTTTCTGACTGTCGCCAGGATCTGCCGTTGTCACCGTCGTCGTCGCTGTCGTTACCGATGTAGTTGATGTCACGGCAATCGTTGACGCCATCGTCGTCGTCGACGTCACTGTTGACATCATCGCTGACGTCGTTGCCAATGTTGTTGCCTCCACGACAGATGAAAGTAAACTTTGCGGAGTGGGCGACCGCGAGGGTGTCTGCTCGACGTGCACCGCCGCGTGCATTGCTAGACTTTCCGCGGAATCGAACTTCCGGTTGCAAACGGTGCACGTCACTGAGTCACCTGTATGCAGCGCCATGTGCGCTTCTTTGTACGACTCGGAGAGCGTTTTGCCTATAAAGCATTATTAATATATTGAGAAAACGAAAATAAAAACGCTTGATGTTGTCTGTTATATAAAATCGTATTGCCCAATTATTTTCATATCATTAGAAATAAAATCTCTTATATGATTTGAGAGATCATTAAATACTTTCATACTTTCGTATATCCACTCACAAAAAAATTATAGTATTAATGGTAATAGTAATTAGTGTCTTATTGTGTTTTAAAGTTTTTTTCTGCTGTTTAAAACAGTAGATATCCAAGTATTGATTTCTTTTGATTTATCCTACATTTATATACTTATGGCTCAATAAACAATTTAACGATACACTGTCATACTATTCTTTTTAGCTGATCTTCTTGCAGGGATTTTCTTTCTCTTCTATTCTTTTTTTTATGTCGGAGAGAAAGAGAGAAAAAATAAATTATGCAAGAAGCTCATTTAAAAAAATCTATAATATAAAAATCAAATTATTTAATTTGAAGAACGAAACGAGAAACAGATTTATTACCGCATTCGGGGCAAGTGAAAGTTGCGTTAGGAGTGCCCTCGGGTGCATCGACATGTCTGGCTCTCACTGGCGCGTGCATCCTCGAATGCAGCCGTAGGCTTTTGTGGGAGCAAAATTCGGTACCGCACGTAGTACAGACAAACGTCTTCTGGTTCGAATCGGCTTCGCCATCGTGCACCTTCGCGTGGAGTTGCAAAGCCCTGGGTGTCGCGAAGCTCTGGTCGCAGTGTTCGCAACGATTATTGCCACCGAGACAGGCGTGCACGCGAAAGTTACCCAACTTGGAGAACTGCTGCAGGCACTGATTGCACTTGTACATTCGCACCGATGCGGTCGCCAGGCGTTTGTCTCGTACCTGTGATATCACATGTGTGTTAGGGAAACGTTAATTCTCATGTGACAAATACGTATCGCGCGAGATTTTTCTTCCAGTGAGAAGCGCGCCTTAAATCACACCTTGACACCCTCCACGTTCGAAAAGAATTTCTCGATCATCGGAGCCTTCACCGATTGCGGCGTCGTGACCTGAACCGGAGTACGGTCCCAGAATCTCTCAATTTGCACCACTTTTCTGGTGTAGAGCCTACCCTCACTGTCCACACATTCTTCCGTGCGCAGTGTGTTCATCGTTTGTCGCTGCCGTGGATTCACCACATTCTCCGAGTTTTCAGATACCACCGGACTTGTCGTCGCAAGATCGTTCATTTGTTCCGCCATCTCCAGCAAAACCTCCTGGCCATCGTGGAATTGCTTGATGTGATCCAAGACGGAGTTGAAGCTCATTTCGCAACTGGTGCAACTGTATACAGCGTCAGATTCAAACTGCGACAGAATCAAACCGAAAATTACATTGTTGTAAAAAATTAAATTACTGTGGAAGATTATTGTAAAGAATTAATTTAGAAAGACGATTTTGTGATTACGTAAACCACTAAATAAGGTAAAAGTCCCAATAATCGATTGTTATTGAGTAATTATAAAATATATCTGCGATGATTGAGACATTTATCAATAACAGCAAGAAAATGGCATATTTTATTTTATATAAAAATAAGTATATAATAAAACAAATACTTTAATTGCAAATTATTGTAAAAAAAATTATTTATTTCAAGTGCTTACAAAGTACTTTTGATACACCATAGCTCAGAAACTATGAGAGAAGAGATATACTATCTACAGATACACTATCTAAAGATATACTATCTATTATTAAACCTTGTGTGAGAACATTTTTCTTGTTCACATTATATTTGAAACCTAATTCATTTCATTGAGGTCTAATTTTCCAATTAATATAGTCCTTTTACTTAAGCATCCTTTTTCATATTTATTTAGAGTATTCCAAAAGTAAGTTTGCCCCTATGCAAAGATTTATCATTATTTTTGGAACATTTTATATATGTTAATATTTTTCAATCACCGACAAAACAAATTTTCATGTATATTATATTCCTTTTATAATGCCACTAAGTATTAATCAATAATACAGAATTGATCACATATCTTCTCATTAGTTCAGTCATTAGAACATTCATCCTACATACATTAAGGTATAAATATAATCCTCCAAAGTATAATTCGGTTTACGATATACCTCGCACAGCTCTCGCTTGACACGCAAAAGATCAACCTCGTCGATCTCCGTTGCCTCATTTATACGATCCACATCGATCAGGGTAGCGGTCTCAGTCCCATCCAGGAGTTCGGAGTTATCTGGTAACACAGCGATTATGTTCTTCTCCATCAACGCCTTGCGGTCTGGATTTGATATGGGAATAGCCACCAATCCTTGTGATGATTGCAGTCTTCTTTGCGCTCCACCAACGTCACCGATGAGTCCTTCGGACATCTTGAAATCCAGAGAATTTTGATCTGGTTGCGTTTCTTCCGTGTCCATCTTTTCTACGACTTTAATCTCTCCTGATGTTTTTCATTAAAAACGATAGATTAAACGCACAAAAAACTCCTACGCAACAAAAGCAATATTACAAACCATTCTCGTCCATTTGTATTGTTTGTGGGTCACTCATTATGACTACTCCGTTGTTGGCCATGGTTGCCAGGAAGCCTCGATTGAGCTGTTGTCCCTTGACATCCTAAAATTAATAATTACAATTGAAAAATATTCTCGATAAAAATAACCAAAATGGACAATAATAACCAATAATTGAAACATAATTTTTGTATATAAACTACTATTACTTTAAATAATATGAAATAAATATATTATTTCAAGACTATAAGAATTCCATCCAAGATTTGTTTCACAAATTATGTTTCATTAGATTTTCATGAACTCCATCTTAAACAGTATTCAAATTAACATTAAATAAATAATTATTTCAAGACTCCTAAGAATTTTACTCACGGTTTGTTTCACAATTATTGTTTCGTTAGACTTTTATAAATTCCATCTAAGTAATATATAAAATAAAATGAGATAAATGTATTAGAGAAACTCGAATCTATTTTCGACAATCCCATAATAAAAATTTATGTTCTCCCTTTTCCATACCAATAACAGATCCATTTTGATTTCAGGCTCCTTTCCACCTTTTCTGAGCTTGTCCGTAAGAATCTCGGGCTTCATCCTATACCTTAAATCGTGCTCGCACATGTCCAGGTGCTGAATGAGCGCCGTCACAGAGTCGGAACGCTGCGAACAGCCCGGACAATAGAGATTGTCTGTCATGCTTAGCAAGTGGTATTTAAGGGACTGAGTATTATTGAAGGTCTCTCCGCAACACATGGGACAGATGAGGTTCAGCGTGCCCATAATTAAGCCGTCCACCGTCGTACTCCACCAGATTCGGACGATCGGACGCAGCTTCCGTGTGTGCCGTGGAATCTCGTAAATCTACAATCCGGCCGGGTGATTTAACCTAACGCGGAACGTCGATGAGAGGTGTTTGCAGAAACGTATCTGCGGCAATATCATTTCGTCTGCCGAATATCCGGCGAAATTGTGCACACGTCGAACCAGGCCGTCCTCTCCTTCCCCCTCGCAGTGGTCCTCCACAACCTGGTCACCGCGATAACAAATCCATTAGAGACGAACTTCAGCGCAAACAAATGCCGCACACAACAATCGTGGAGCAGAAATCGGCCATTTACACATTAACGTCGATCTGTCGCGCCCTCTAGATGTTGACAGCCGGCTAAAGCATGCCCTATGTATAATAGAAAAAATATTAGATCCATATGTGTGAGTAAAATATTAAATAAAAACAAAATAAACATTAAAATTAGAAAAAAAAATTTTAATCTAATATTTACATATTAATTTTTAATTTTCTAAAAATTTAAATATTTATTTAGTATTTTTTCTTTAATATATTTAAATACATATTAAAACATTAATTTTTCATCAGGATTTTAAGTAAATTTTAAACGAAATTAAATATTGAGTTGAAATGAGCCAAAATTTTCAACATTTTTTTAACTATAAAAATATGATAATAAAATAAAATGCCTAAGCCCTCGCAAATGTGCGTAAATGATACATTCATAACGCGATAGATATTTAAGTATATATACATAATTCAATCAATTGGGATGTTGCTACCAAAACGAAATTAAAGTAAATGCGAATTATATTGGGAAAAAAGTCTTTTTACAAATTGATAAGGCTTAGTAATCTATATATTCTATCTTTACAAAATTTACAATTCCACCAGAGATTTCAAGCTTTAAAATTTTTTTCTTAAATTTAAATTTTGATCATTTTTAACTAAGAAGATATTGATGGGGAAAGATCACCAACTTAATTATGAAGAGACTGTTTCCCTAATCCAATATTATTCTCCTATTTTATTTTATCTCAATATGAAAATGTAATATAACATTATATTATGAGCTAATTGTTTACCTTGGTAAAATAAAAAAAAAGTACAACAATGAATTAATTAGCACCGCAAACTCGTGCGGACACTTACGAATAAGAATGCAAAAGTAATAAAAATAAATAACTTACGTCAGCAAAAGTTGCAAAGTGGAATGAGAATTATTTGAGAGTATATACCAGTATATATAAAAAGCCGCCAATCCAAATGTTTCTGTACATCTGCTCGTGTCTATAAGTTCTGCATTCCGATGATTTTTTTGCACGGTGAAACATCAATGAAGTATTAACTTTCACATAATAAATACAAATTTTAATAGATCAATTGTTGTCAAGTCTGTCTTAAATAAGGTAAAAGCTTACACAATTTTAGAATCTATACAAATATTTTTCAATAATAATAATAGAATTAAGTAATCTGCAATTTTAAAAGAAACGAATTTCCTGGCAGATACTTGACGCTTGACGAATCAAGTAATTGCATCTTTACACTTTTATTTTGAAAATTAAACAATTAAATGTGAGAGATTACTCTTCCACATGATTGTATTAATTTTGCTTTCGAGTAATTATTATAACTTACAATTAAATAACTTTTTAGTAGTAAACCAAACTAGCTAAACCAAAATTTAGCTGTATAATAAAATTTAATCATTTGATATATAAATTACTTTAAACTATTCTTTAATTTTTAAAGGATTCCTTTTACTAGTATTTTTTTACATACTTATTTATTTTTCTCCTTCTATTTACATATTTATAAAACCTCGATAAATAAATAATTCGATGATTAATCGTACGATTTAATATGTTTTTTCTAATCGACATCTTCTTCTTCTTTTTTTTCTTCTGTAACCTGATTTTCAAAAGATGGCTCAGTAATCATGCAGAGATATAACTTTTTTGAACTTCAATGGGCCAAAAGTCTTCTCAATCAATCGACGTGTTCATGTTCCGCATTACTTTCGAGCCATGTGTTCTGAATAAGTTCAACAAATTGTTGCCACCATCTGCTGCGCGATGTAAAGTACAATACGCAAGCAACTATAAAGATCCACGATAACACCAGGCAGTAGTCCATTTCGTTAGAAGGCGTGCTCGAAACAGGCCCCGTAAAATCCGCCGATGTAACATATAATGAGCCATTCGGTTGCAGATTTGTTAAATGGGATACGAACTTAGCAAACGATTCCAGGGTGTAAATCGTATCGTTGAATTTGGCGACAGGCTTGCCATTGTGGACCAGCATCAATGTTGGCACTCCGACTATTCCATACTGAGCATTGAAACTGAAAGCGATATATTTTTTTAAATCATACTATCAATTTCGAAGAAATTGGAAGAAATTGGGAGAAGAAATCAGGAGAAGAAACAGAGAATTTGATTTTCTTTCCGCGCTTCCTAATTTTGAAAATCAAATCTAGTTAGTCAAATTTATAAAAAACGAATTTTATCGAATGCTTGTTAGAAATTTTATCAAATGCTTGTTAAAAAGGTACTAATTTAATTTGAGTGAATTTTATTATAATTGATAATGTTAACAAATTGGTAGAAAATATATAAGAAAATCTGTTGTGAATAAATTGTCGACAAATCATATTTACAAAGTTTTTTTCCAACGATCTGACTAGTTAACAAATTAAGGATCAATATTTACTTAGTTTTTGAGGAAAATTTGCTCTTAATCAGCAATTACGTCAATCAGCGAAATACAAGATTAATGTAGTTCGCTGAAATTTTTTTCGGCTAACTTGCTAATAATTTGCAAGCAAAATAATATTTTGCTGATTGTAAAAATGTACTTTTTCATTTCCTAATTTTGTACGCTCACCTTTGGTGTTTTATAGCATCAATTGCCACGGCTTTAATATGAGGAAATGAACGAGGTATAGCATTAAAATGTGGTGCAGCTTGACTGCTGAATACACACCACCTGGCATAAAATAACACAAGAACGCATGTCCCTGGTAATTGTTTACCATCTTTGTCATTTCTAGAGCGATTTGATGGACCAGGCTCCAACATTAACAGCTCCATAAGTCTTGTTGCATTGACAATCTGTAAGAAAAACAGATGTATAAGAAAGATAGCTCATTAGCATGATTTTGTTTGTTCCACATATTGTGCTATTTTATTTATAAAATTTGCAGAACCTCAACAGGGCCGTAGATCTTCTCTGATGAGCAATTAACTTTGGTAGTATTAGTTGAGACAGTATCGGTGATATTTACTGTGACATCAGTATTTATTTCTACAGACTCATTCTTTTCGTTTGTATGAATCTCATTACTTTCTTCTTGATTGAAGGCATCCTCAGATACGATTTGTGTTGCAAGTTCTTCCGCAATTTCTTCACTGCTTACGACACTAACTAAAAGTTATAGATAATATACTTGGTATTAATCCAAAAAATAGTTTAAAGCTGATAAAAATGTTCAAGCAAATATCACTATTTATCTTACAGCAGAGATTAATACATTCAAATTTGAGTTTGACAATTGTTTATGTATCCTCTAAATTTTTTGGAGTAAAATTTCATTCTAAAAAATAAAAATTGAGCCAATCTTGAAAAAGAGTGGTTTAATTTTCAATCTTTAAAAGTAAGATTTATTCTAAGTTTTAAAGAATAATTAATAGTTAATAATAGGAATATTCCTTTCATATAAAGAATGCATGATAAAAGAGAATTAAACAAAAAATTTTAATTAATTTTAATAAATCAAATATAAGTTCTTAAAATTCTAAATTAATTTTGTTTTTACTAATAAATTATTTCTTACCTAAGATTAGAGTAGGTATAATGAACCCTATAAAGTTTATTCTTAATAAGTTCATCTTTTACATTTGGCATTAAACTACTTGTGTTGCAATTAAATTGATAAACCAGTCTCGTAAAATCTGTAGATATAACAGAACATACAACAATCTGTTTAGTTGTTTGTTAGATGTCTTGATATTATACAAAATGGATCAATTTCACCTTCAACAAAAATTAGAAAGTTAAAATTTCTTTTATTAAATTTTCATCCTATGGGACATATTCTTTCCATGATTTTATACAACTTTGCTTACAATGTTGTGATTTTGCTTTTCTATCACAGCAAATTATTCCATTCTTTTCGTTTAATCTAAATGAATTTACAGGATCCTTGGAAAAGTTTTTCTTTAGCACTTTCACCAGGCGACTGTTTCACGAAGTTAAACAACAGCATTTAATTTATTCATTGTTATTAA
>NW_012130102.1:7262-29170 GCF_000143395.1 Atta cephalotes | reverse complement strand
GTACGACGTACGTTACGTTACGTAACGTAACGTAAACGTAACGTAACTAACGTTTAATTTATTTATTATTATTATTATTTACTTATTATAATATATATATATATATATATATATATATATATATATATATATATATATATATATTAGAGAAATAATTACAGAATATAATTAAACGACAATCTGTGTGATAGTATATTTCTTAACTCCAATAAAAATTAATTATGTATTATTCAGATTGAAATTGATATTAAAATATAACCTATGAGGCCTCATATATTTATATTTTTTTAGGTTTAAAAAACGTATTTAAATTTTACACACTTGTCTTTCTAATTTATCGAAGCACAGTTATTTATTACTTCTATTCGAAGTTTTGCATTTTAATCAGCATTTTAACTCCAACAAATATTAGAAAATAGTACACTGAAACGACTTATTTGATAAATTACGCTTCCTGCATTGTACTGTACTTTTTACACTACATAAGTTCTTATAGCTGAACTTCATGCACTTTTCATTTGCCTATACATTGCAAAATCCTTGCAAAAAAAATTTAAAACAAGATAAATCTATACTTAAAAAAAGAAAAAGCGATGATACTGAGGGCAAAAAGTTCAAACAACGCAAACAAATCTATTACGACTAGAAAAAAGGAATATAAATTTAAAAAAGTGTAAAAAATATAGTATTTTTTGGGTAAATAACCGCGTCAGTTGACGCGTCAATTTCTTTGCGCGTGCGCGGGAAGTCCTTTACCAAGTAATGATAGGTTATTGGCGAATTATCGGTAAGTGTTGCAAACTTTTGTAATGTTTAGATTTGGTAATAGAAAAGAAAATTAATGAAAGGCACAGACGACATATAGTAAATTGACGATACGAGTATATTAATATATCGAGGTGCGTGAAAACCGAAGTTTGGCGCAATCGTTGTCCTTTATCGAGAATATACAAGGTGGTGATAAAAAAAGTGATTAATTAATGTCAAAAGACTTTTATGACATGAAATAATAAACATCGACATTATTTTCAGCCCGATTTTCTTAAAACGACTATTTTTTTTCGAATCACATTGCAAGCTACTTTTTAATTTTTAATATAGCTATTAATATATTGATGTCAGAATGCTTGTACGTTTTCATGCGTTGTCCGATATTTGTCAACGTTTGGCTTGCTAAACTGAATCATGAAATCTGTAGATATAAATGTAATTTGGAAACATATGTGATATCAAAGTTATAGAGAAAGATTAATGCTAGAAGCACTAACGTTTCTGATTCACTAAAAGGGCAAATAAATTGATACATAGTTGCTTTCCATTTGTATCACAACTCGGACATGTGTTACAACTCGGTTGAATGCATGTTCCTTTTTATTCTAACAAGTACAATTGAACTGAGTTTTTACCTAAAATCTACACTAGCTCAAAACGATGCGTTTTTATTGATTGTAAGTCTGACTCATTAAATGTGAGGTTATGAACCTGTATTGTTATGTGATAATTTTGTCAAAATGACGTCATTATTCGAATATAAAATACATAATTTCAGATTCATTATCACTTGTGTGAAAATGGAAAGCAACTACTATAAACATAAAGCAAGTGATGGAAAACCAAATATTTTTATGCTGTGTGTAAGCCAGCATAAAATATTTTTAATATATTTCTGAAATATTTTAGACATTTTTTATGAAATATTTCAAAAGATGATTCACATAAATATTTAATATTAATTTAATGCTGTGTGGGAAAGGATATAATTATTAAGTCAAAAAAATTTGAGAATCTTATCTTTTAAGAAGTATAATATTAATCTAAAACTAGAAATGATCACTGATCACTTGGTATTTTTAGTATTAAAAGGATTTAGAAGAAAGAGAGAAAGAAAAACAGAAAGGAGGTAATTCTATTTTGATATATAATTTAATAATTTTGCATGTTTTATTTGAGCAGCGAACAACTAAGCTAAAAGATGCAGCGCCTGGGAATTCAGACTGTCCGTACTAGCAGAAGCCTTTTGGGCAGTAGATTGTACACCACAGCACCTGCCCAAGAACAAGTGGTACCTGCTGCCTTCAAGGTCCAGGATCACAAAGATTTCGATGAGCGCGTGATGAATTCCAAAGTGCCTGTTATCGTGGACTTTTTTGCCACGTAAGTATTATGTGCATTTGTAGTTCCATATTTCAGTAGAATTGTCTCATAAATTTTTATTAAATAAATCAAACTGACAATAGAAGACGGTATTCACAACAGAATAATATAGCTCAGTAATACTACATGTATAAAGCCTTTTCTATACTCTAATATATTTTGCAGTTCTAATTATAGAAAATGATAAATACAGTCAAAACTACATTTTTATTATGAAATCTCTGTCTTCTATTAATTTTCAATTTATACTTTGCATTGTTTATACTCCAATTGCATTCTTTTATTTTAAAGTTTGTATTAAAAGATTCTCTAATTTTATTCTGGAATTTTGAACAAAAATACTCAGGAATTTTGAAGGAATTTTCTTCAAAGATTTCAGTAAATACCCTGTGTGTAATCATTTCAGATGGTGTAATCCATGTCGTATGCTGACTCCACGAATAGAAACAGTTGTTGCCGAAAAACAGGGAAAGATATTGTTAGCCAAAGTTGATATTGATGAGCATACAGATCTCGCTCTTGATTATCATGTACGTATTCTCTTTTATAATTTCAGTACAACAGTCGTTAAGCATTAGGTCTATTCTTTTCAATTGAATAGCTTGCATGGTTCATGTTTCCTTTTTTTCTCTCACATTGAAGAAAAAAAGAGAAAAGATGATGATGCAGGTTCAGCTAACAAAAAGAATAAGTCTTTTTAAATTCATAAATTGACAGATTTTGTGTAATTATTTTAAAGTTGAGAATTTCCCAAGTGAAAGGTTCAGGATTATAATTGAACAATTGTATGAGCGTAATTTTTTATGATTAATTTTGAACTTGGATATTTAAATCATATTTCATTGTGCACTTGTGTTTTTAGGTCGGCTCGGTGCCCGTCCTCATTGCTATGAAGGATGGCAAGGTTCTAGAGAGAATAGTCGGTCTTCAAGATACTGACAAACTCAGACAGTTTGTTAACAAGTATGCGGAGTAACGTAATTAAAAATTATTATTATGTAAATTATCTCTAATGTTGCAGTTCTTGTTAATCTTTGTATAGAGAATTTTTACATGATACTTCGAAATCTGCAATTATGTTTATAGTACATTTTTCTTAGCTATTATATATAAATGTGTAATATTGTGCAAAACAAATTTTGATTTCTCTCGACAATGCAGATTAAATAAAATGTTCTTATCAATGAAATCCGAAGCACTTTTTTAAAATATAAACTTCTTTATTTGTAACGAATTTAAATAAAATACGAAATAAAATTATCATTTTAAGTTGCATATAATCTTCTCATATAAAAGATGTTAAGGCTTTATGAAGGTTGGAAAATTTCAGACATTTTAAATGACAAAATGACTTGCTTTTTTATAACAAAATAAATAAGTAGATATCTGTATTTCTTTATTCATGATGTCATAATCATTAAAAAATATATTTAGTTAAATATATTTAGTTAAATATAATTAATATAATTAAATATTAAATATTTATTTTTTATTAATTAATAATGTAATCTGTATAATTATTATATCAGATAAATATGATATTCATTATTCATAAATATTCATTTTAATATGTTTTTAATATTCAGTTATGTATTTAATATTCATTAATTCAAATAAAATGTTTGAAATTTTTCGTAGCCCTGCTTTTTTAATATAGTTAACTCTTAATGTCCAGATTAGTCATCACTACACACAATCACGTAATAGTACAATGAGAAATTATGGAACTTCTTCACACAAGTTTCTTAAAAATTGTTTAAAAAGAAAGTTTAAGTTGTTTGCTATTTCTCGAATCTTACATGTTAAAAATTGCTCTTCTTAACAATTTTTCATCTATTTTATCTTAAAATTGTTTAAAATTGAAACTACTTGTCAGTTGGTAAAGTCTGTAAAAGTTGTCTCGCTCTTTTATAAGTAGTTGACATCATAATTTCATTTTTGTTATCTTCGTCTGTCTCTGCCTCAGCTTTCCTTATAATTTCCATTCCCTTACGTAATAACACTTCGCGTGCCATACCTTTACAACCTTCGAAATATTCCAGAACGACAGGAAAAAGATTATCAGAAATAGAATTCTCATCCAATAAATTATCCATCAGCCAGATCTGTTTAAGTTTCTCGAACTTCCATTCGTTCCTAGAATGTTTCCACTGTAAAAATAATTTTGATTTATCAATTTGAAAAATGTTAATTAAACAATTAATTAATTGTCTCTATCAAAATCATAAATAAAAAAGAAAGACAGATAAGACTTTATTATTAGAATTAACAGTATGTGTTCATCTCCTATTAATCTTATGTTCTTTTTACAAATGTCAATAAATTGCCAAAATGCTTACAGATGGTTATGCGCAAACAGAAGAAAACATTTGTATATTGTATTTATATAAGGTATTCCAGAATCAAGCCTTTAATATTAATGAATGATTCAAACAATTAACAGCTTACCAGGGATACATAGTTTAATGCTTTTTGCATGGCATATGATCTACGAGATTCCATCTTTTTAACAGCTGCCTGGACAGCCTTCTCTTTTTTTAACTGCCTTTTAGATGGATTCTTAGCAGTCTTTACATTCTCGTCTGAAACTTCCTTTGAAGATAATACTGATTTTGAAGTCTCAATATCGGTAGTGGCATCATTACTAAAAAAAAAATTGTTTAATAAAATCTTTATATGTCATTATTTATCAATAAATTTTTTAAAACTTTATAAAAAACGTTAATATTATAATTTTTATTTTGTAATTTTAGTATGATTAATATTTTAATATAATTTAATACGTGACTTAATATAGTTGCTATTAAAATGTTTTATGTATCAAATTTCAACTTAAAAAATAATTTCATTTATATCACAAGAAAGAAATTTTAAATCTTTTTACCTGACTTCATTCGACTTCAATCTTCTTTTTTTCTTCTTTTGATTACTTTGTACAATATTCTCTTGAGATGTCTTGTCAGTTTTGTGATTATTGTTCTTGGGAGCTATAAAAATATTTATTACATAATATTACTTAATACATATGTGTAGATACATATCTTATAATTAATTTCGAATATTCCTTTAAAATTTTAAATAAAGAAAAAAGGAAAAACTTTTTAAAATGTAACGACAAATGTAAAAATGTAAAACTTCACATTTGTTAATATTTATTCTTTAACAGATCTCTCTGGAACTCCCTTTTTCATTTTTATTCCTATAATATTCATTTTTATGCTAAATTGTTCTTTTTACGGACAATTTTTAATAATAAATAATTACCAAAATCTTTTGTCCTTTTTAGAAGAGATAATACTATTTTGATTTATTATATTATATACAGATGTGTTTACAGGAAGAGTCTATATTAATAATAAAATATTTTAACAAGATTAATACTATATAGAAATGAATCCAATCATTCGCAGATGAACGATAAAGCTGATATTAAGAGAAACAAATAAATACATCTCAAAATTGGCAACTGACCGTCGGCCTTTTCCTTTTCTTTCTGTTTCCTTTTACGTTTCAGTTTTTTCGTATTATCGCTATTCATTTTGTATGAATATGAGAGTGACACTTTTAAATTTGTCTCATCGATGCATTCGCGATCATAATATTCAACACATTACTCTCTACTCGATAAACCACGATAAACTAGATGAATGTAATACACGCCAAGCCATGCGGTCGACAGATGCGACTAACCTAACCTAACCTTAACGTAAATCTAAACTCTAGCCAAACCTAATCTACATCTCTACAATTTATTGTAGATGTTGACGTTATACAATTTATTTTTATAAAAATTGATCAATCACAATTGAATATTCTCTGCATACTAGACTGTGATTCTTACAACTATAGGTTGAGATAAGCCATTTGAATTTAGTAAAGTAATTGCTAAATAAATGAAAGAGACTCGGAGACTTCTGTTATATAATTGCCATGTAATACAAAAGAATTTTGTATAGAAAAATATTTCCTCTTATCAGGAAAAATATTTCTTAAAACGACTGAATAATGAAATAATACTGCGCCTCTTGTAACATGGAAATGATAAGAAAAAAGATAAAAATAATAGAATTTGTAGCGATCATTTGACAAAATTTATTTTCAACAGACTTGTTTGACTGGGTAATCTTTAGCTGTAAAAATGACGAACAATTTGTTAATATTCATTCCACAAACACTATGCACCGAAAAATCCGGCTATGTACTTGGTAAAGTAATACATGACACCTGCAGTGACTTAAAAAAGTTTTACATCATCAGTTTGCGTAAGATGGATCCAGTAGAATCAACTAAGTCTACGTTAGATATTATTGGATATCATTCCAATGAGAATGAGGCTATTGACGAATTTTTGGAACGTAAGCACGTAAACTGGGTACACATTGTGACAAAGCCTTCAGAGGATGGACAGGACAAAGAATATTGTCTGTTGAAAATCACTGTTAACAATAAAAAAATTAATCTGTCAGCAATACGCACGATGATTGTTTTGTACAATCAGCGGGCATTACGGGAAACAGAATTATTTGAGAGCAAAACAACGTCGGGCGATCACTTTCACGAGCTTGCTAAGCTTGTACAGAGCAAAAAGGACGAATTGAAAATCAAGTCTAGATTTGTTCGCATCTGGGAGACTTTGCTGATTTATTACGTATCGTTTTATTTGCACATTGTCTCGTTTCTATCAAAGGCAACAGACAGATTATTGCCAATTTTGAAGTACTCTTCTCTTGGCTTGCATATCCATGACTGGCTTGAAAATGTCAAGTGGATGTTAGCAACAATTATAAGGAATAGGGGCATTAAACTGAAAACTGGAAACTATGCTCTAGCAATTGTAATAGATATGACATTAGGAATTCTGGTATTGCAATTACTGAGATATTATATCGAAGATCAGCCATCACAGCTCCTTCTAAACAATGCAGAGGCAAGTTTTTTAAATTTAAATTAAATATATTTTGAATTTAAATTATTTAATTTAACAAATTTGATCTGAGAATTAAAATTAATTTGAAACAAAGAAGAAAATAAAAGGCTGTTTATACAAAATTAAATATTACATATTTGAGATACATTTTTGGTTCCATTTTGGTTCTATTTTTGTTTCTACCAGCTTTAATAATTGAAATTTCTATTCAACAGAAAGTTGTGGAGAGTTTGAAGGAGCTAATTAATTGGTTGATGGGTGTACCAGCTGGTCTAAAGCTTAATCATGCTTTAAACAATACTATGGGCAAGTTTTTCTTGTATCATATACAGCTCTGGTGGACATTTTTAATATTCTTAAAGCCACTTCTGGATCTCGCGTTCGAAGTACTACTCTTATTTGGAAAACTCGGCATCACATTTCAAATATCCATCGTTGCAGACCTTCTGGCTCTCGTCAGCTTCCACACGTACTGCATTTACGTTTATGCAGCAAGGTATAATGTTCTTCTAATGTGATGAAATTATTGATTTAAAGTAAAAAAAGTTACAATTTACAAATTACAATTTTCAAAAAAGCTACAATTCATCACAGGCTCTTTAATATCCAGCTGAGAGGAATCACGGCTCTCTTTAGACTTTTCCTTGGGAAGAAGAAAAATCCCCTGCGCGAAAGAGTGGATTCTTGTCTGTATCAGACAGACCAGTTGTTTGTTGGGACGCTGTCATTTACCATTCTCCTGTTCCTAATGCCCACAACGTGGGTGTACTACACTGTATTTACTCTGGTAAGAATAAACTGTAGTTTTAATCTTTTTAAATTCTTCCGATAGATATAATTGTAGTATTATGTATAGCTTGGTTGCAGCTCAGATTAGTGTCCATCGCATTTGGCGGTTTTCTGACCAGACTGAAATTCTATCTGCAAGTTATGCCTGTTTATACCTTTTGGAGATGGTTGCTACGGTCTTACTGCACTTGTAGTAAGTAGCACAGACGTACATTGCATCTCGAGGAAAGATTGTAAATAAAGGAAAATTGCATAAAGTGAATTTATTTATTCTTCACATGCAATGCACATTATCAATGATAGCAAAATATCATTTTTTTAATATAATCGTCTAGCTTTGCAGCACATTTTGTAACAGCCTTCAAATCTTTCGTCTGTGAAGATTTTCGAGCGCCTTCGAAATGACATATACATTCTCGGCTCAATTTTCCTTAACTCTAACTTATTTTTTCATTTTTCCTTGATAATAACTCATTGTTGCCAGATAGAAAGTATTAATATTGCAAATAATTTTGGCAGGTATTGTTGACATCAGATTACATCCTTCCTGTACACAAGAAGTGACAGTATTATCAATGACGATGGTTGTGGCTCCTTGGAGGCTCACATGGAAAAAGTGTATTCCAGACACAATTATTTGCCATCCATCCATCGAGTGGTGCACAATATTGAATAATATTATTTGGGGCCATTTATTGTATCCGTTATAAAGAAACATTACATTAAATGTGTTAATATTTTTTTTATTTACACACTAAAAGACATTTTTCTTAATAAATTCTTTCCTGCTATTCTGTATACAGATAATGTATTTAGATAAATATTACTGTACATTAAATCAAATGTCTGCTAAGATAATTCTTATGGAAAGCGTATGTACATTATACAACAAAAACAATTATCTAACAAAGAATTTTGCAAAACAAACCGAGAAGTGCTATTTCAGATAAATAGATGTCCTATTTTGACTTAAGTTTTAACTTCTCTTCTTCTTCCTTCTTCACTCTGCTTAATGTTTCGTTCAAGTCACAATATATTAAATTATCGATATCGTTCTCATCTCTTAAGATACAGAAATAAATTAGAAAGACAACTAAGCTTGCTGATACAACATATCCCTGATACCATGGTCTACTATCTTCATATGGATTGCGATACTCTTCAATTCTCATAGTAGCAGCTTTTGACATGGAATATTTTATAGGCTTATCCAAGTCATCCTCGCTTTCCAATGCTGTGCTTTGATTCCTAGAAGCAATCTCTTCCCATCTACTTTTACTATTGCATGATATCTGTCGTACATTGCATCTGCAAGAAGTAAATCTTCTTACACTATTACTATTTATTATTTAAATTGTTTAACAAATTTCAACAAATTGAAATCAAGCTCTAATGAAAATAAATCAAAGTAATACCTATAAGAGCCAACATGAAATATTCAAGTGTATATTAATTTCGTTTTATTCAATTAAGATCAGATTCAATTCATAAATCTTGATTTCAATTTCTTTGAAAACGTTTCAAGATTATGAATTATACATTTAATTTTTTAATAAATACAAATTTTTAATTTAAAGCTCTTTTGAGAAATCGCACAGTTGCTTTTCATATAATAAACTTAAAATGTATATATTTCAATAATAAAAACAAAAAGATCTTAATTTGATCAAAGATTTCAATAATAATTACCTTCTAAACAGTGCACTCTTACTGTATAGCAAGAGACTGTTTTTGATGATGTTGCCTAACATTGGTGACACTAGGATCAGCCAGAGAATAAAAACGAGATCAAACTCAAGCGGCCAGTGACGAAAAAAGTGGGCTCGAGATTTGAAACGAAATGTAGAAAAACCACTTCTATCAGAGAGAAACCTGAGAGAGGACATGACGGTCCAAAATTTGTAACCGCAAAATGTTGCCGCGCACTACTGCCCTCTGACAAAGTGAGTGTAAACTACATAGCAACATCCATTTTTCTTACGGTATATCGTCCATTTTTGAAAAGTGAATGTACCCTAATAAAATTTTCGGCTCGACCGGCAACAACTTAAGTTGGAAAATGCTTCGCTATTGGTTGACGTTACACGTTCTACCAATAGCTTCTCTCTCAAGTTTCTCTCTGGTAGAAAAATCGACAACAGAAACATTTCACAATTTCCTTTGAAAAAGGATTAAGGCTTAAACACAATAGGCACAGGCAATCGATATAGGCAACAGTGAATAATGAGTCGTCCAATCAGAGCTCCGGTGTGTAAGTTCGATATTACATCCCAGAGCTCCGATTGGACAGCTCGTTATTCCCTGTTCTCTATTGTGCCTATTGCGTTTAAGCCTTTATTGTAACCATCTACGAGAGTCGTGCAAAAAATAATGGGCTTTTAAAAAAAGAAAAATACTAACTAAGCGATATTATTCATGAAGACTGAAGAAAACATTTTAACGTCCTCATTAATTTGAAAAGGATTATAAAGATATAGTATTGTATTTCTCCAAGAATAATTAAGAAAACGAAGAAACATGGATTTGCTGTATACCGTCAACAGGAGGAGTTCTTCCAAATTTTTTTCCAATCAAGAATGGTATATTTTTTTAAGATATAAGGCTTGGTTTTTCTATTCCTGCACTAGATTGCACTAAAACTTTCTTTCTCAGCTTCATTAAATGTCAAAATATATCTATTTCATTTTATTCTAAAAGTGTATACCAGTTTCAGCTATAAAAAATAGACCTATAAATAAAATATCATTCACAACTAATACATAAAATTTTGTATAACACTTGAGTTGATTAACAATTTGCTTTCTCAGTTTATACAATGGACAATCGTTGTGTTCCTTATCCAGTCGAAATATAGTGGCGTTTACTACAATGACAGAGTTAGATGACAGCAATGGCAAGACACGGGGTTGCCATGTTTATGTAACAGATTTAAATATGCCATGGCATGCTCATAAGTAAGCACTTTGCTCATAAGTAAAATCTTTTAATTTCTTTGTAATATTCTTTAAAGAATACAAATTACAATACAAATCTTATCTAGTCTCTTATTAAATGTCTATCAATTTGTTTTTAAAAAGCCAGCAAGTCAAGATAAAACTGTAATAATAAGTATTTCTTGTATTTATCTAGAGTACTTTCAAATAAACACAACATTACTGCATTAGAATGGGATCTGCCTGGTGACAAATTGGTAATGGCTGATACAGCTGGAAATGTACAGTTATGGATGTTCAAGGATCATATTTTGAATGATTGGGTATTAATAGGTTCTGCATATTTCCCTGGTGAGCACATACTAGGTGCAGCATGGTTTCACAATGGCAAAAAGGTATTTAGGTGAACAAACTGATGAAATTAGACAACAAAATTTTTTTTTACTTATATTACCAGGATAGAAACTATATTAGATTATCATTTTATTATTCTTTTATATTACTACATTTTTATAACTAGTGAATATTTTTCTCAAAATTTTTCTCAGAATTTTTCAGAATTCCCTGATAGAAATAAATCACTGAGATCATTGAAAGTTTATGTCAATTGGTTCATTTCGATATGAACATAGATTTCAGTGATTTATTTCCACCAGGATTGTTATATAAATTTCAGAATTTTTGAATGATTTTATAATTATTTAAAAAATTTTTCAGAAATGCCAAGAAAGCATTTTTTCTAGATTTCTTCATATGAATTCTGAAATATTCTAAGATATTTCAGAATTCATAATTTATAATTTGAGGTGAAACGTATAAAATCTGAGGAAGTAAAGTATAGAGGAAATTATAGAATCACGTGAAAAATTATAAAAATTATGAAAGATTTTACGAAAAGACATAGGCCGATATTCATAATCTGTTCTTATTTCAAAATTGTTTTAAATAATGTTTTAAAATGCTAATATGCTCTTTGATTGATTCACGACCTCTTAAGATTATACTTAAGATGGTCTTGAATATAAGAATCGTTATGAATGCCGTCCATAGACTTTCTCAATATTTCTGAAATGTGTTTTAATTCGTCTAAAAATTTTAAGAAAAATTTTATCAGAGTTTTAAAAAAATATTCAAGTCACATGCAGATACATGATCAAAACTTGAAACAGATATATATAGTTTTTATATTTTTATCTTTTCTTTTAATGTCTTCTTTTATTAATTCCACAGACAGGCTTAGTAACAGAAAAGAAAGATAGTATCCATTATAGCGAGAAATTTAATCACCTACTGTTCGCACCTTCCGTGAGGCAATTCGGCGGAAGAGCCGCCGAAGGCGTGCTGGTGGTATCGACGACGGGCATGGTTGGTGCAATCATGATCACTAAGGATCTTCAAAATCCGATTTGCTATTCGACAGAGAGTCTAGGCAACACGAGACACAGGATAACCGCGGTCGATTTGTGCTATGGAAAAAGTACTTTTTCTCACGTCATAAAACTATTTGCGAATGCAGACGATATAATGAGGATGTTGCGATAATTTGTTTTTGGAATTCCAGACGGCCACTTTCTCGTTGCGGTTAGTAGCGGTAGCATCTGCTTGCCTATAAGATGTTTTAGAGTACTAGTGCGCAAGAATGATGATAAGTGCACCATTACCTCGCAAGCTTTACCGAGTTTTTTTCTGCAAGATGGGGCACCTAAAGATAATTCATGTAAGACTGAATGGTTTATGACAGTATAAACAGTTCATTTTTTTTATAGATACAATTCTTTTTCTAGCTGAACTTACACAATTATTCTTTCTTTTTTATTCATGGATAAAATCGAAAAAAAAGAAACGATGAACTGTGCAAAAAGTTCAGCTATAAAAAACAGAAGATCTATACTGTACCTGATCTAACTGTACCTGCAAAAGATTTACTCTTTTGCAGGTACAGTTGTAACTCATTTAAAGTTCGTGGTCAGAGAAGATGCCGATTCTCTGGTTATTGCGGCAAACAGTGAGAGCGGTGGATTTGTTGAGGTGTGGGAGTTGCGGGAGAAGTCGCAACCGGTTCACAAATTATTTCAGCCAAAGACATTAGAACCTTTCAAGACGGTCGTAAGTATTCAATTAATTAATCAATCAATATTTTCGTTTTTAGTAAATTTTAGCATGTGAGAGATATGTGTAAGAGTGGCAATAAAGAAAGAGAGAGACAAGACATATCTGATTATAGTATTTAAATAAATAATAACGATCAAATAATAATATTTAATAGTTATATAAAATCTATGTTTACCAAGATTAAGTTTAATCTTCGTTTAATTTACTCTTTATTTTTTTCTAATGCTTAAAATTAAAAGAAGATAAAAAGTAAGTTAAACCGAGATTACAGTTAATACACATTGATAGAAATAGACATAAATAATGTATTTGTACTATTATTAAAACTATTCATATATTTTTAAATAATATATTTATTTTTAATGTAGATGTATGATTACTTTATTCTTGGCGTATAGGTTTGGCAATATCAGTCGCAGTATCGTTGCCAGTCACCGGTCACAGCGATAGCCACTACAAAACTATCCATAGTGACAACTTTACCGCCTCCCAGTTATGTAATAATAGCATTAGCGGACTCGTCGGTGCATTGCCTAAATCGTTTGGACTGTTTGAAGGAAGTGGCATTCTCATCCCTGAATACAAGCTGGCGTCCAGATGAGCCTAGCAACAAATACTTCAAGAATTCTGTATCTATCGCCCATATGGATCTTTCATGGCTAGGATGTGTACTTCTTGCGTGCGACACTCAGGGCAATATGTATCTCTATAAATTGTTGCCAGACGGTACCACAGGTATACAACCAAATTTTTTCTTTATTTGAAATTAATTCATTAACATTCGTTCTCTTAGTTACAGGATATTTCTTACGCGAAATATGATCAAAACAATATATGTGATTTTGCAGGTACGTCGATGTCGCTAAGCTATGCCTGTACATTACTCGAGTATTGCTTGGTGACTGGATTGGATTGGTTGGACATACTTTTATGTCTGAGATCGTCCACGATTGAAGCATTATGTGAACGATTAGACGTTTCCTTTAATAGACAATTACAATCTACACAGCAATATCATTACATCCTATTTTTATCCATCAAGACATCGCTGTATAGGTGTGTAACTAGATATTTGTATATGTGAAAAGGTGTTTTTGATATGAATAAATTTTCTTCTAAATAGTTAGTTTTTAAATCGGTTTAAAAGAATATCTCGGAGTTAGACTTGCGTTTGAAGAAGTGCGTTTGAAGATTTTTTTAGGAGTTGGAGTGATATGAAAAATATCTCAAACTCCAGAAAGATTAACGTTTGCAATTATTATTTTCAGAATGCTCGTAACAGGACAGAACAAGGCGGCGGATTTGTCATCGTTACTGATGATACATTCAGTAGCTACTGCCTTCAAATCTTTACTGAGACCATCGGACCTGATATCCCACGACAAAGGACCAGCGGAAAGTTTAGCCGCAGTGATAACTGATGTCATTACTGATGTTGATAAGGTATTGAAATCAAAATTCTACTTCAAGCATCTCGATCAGCTGAATTTCGTGAATCAAATTTCTCATCCTACTCTTCTTTATTTTCTTTTCCATTCAATGATTTACCAGAATAAAATTATATAATACCAGAATAAAAATAACTCGTGAAGCTTAGATATAACATAATAAAATATGACATAATTGTTCTTTAACAAATTAAAACTTTAATTAAAAGTTAATTGAAATAAATTACTTATTTACTTAATGTTTTACTTTAGGTGTTGCTGCATCTCGATCCGAAAGAGTTTACGGTAGAACCGAGCACGTTGCAATCGTTGCAGCAACTTATTCAATGGGTTGCTGACTTAGCTTTGAACTTGCTGGCCAGATTACCTGAGCAGAGGATGCAAGTGAAGACTGGTGGGGTAGGTACTTTTAGCAAATCTAATTATTGTTTCCGAAAATTACAAAACAATCCTTAAATCTAGATTTTTATGTCTATTTCTTCTAATATATTTTTGTGAATAAATCATTTTTTGTGGTATCAAATATCCATTATTGAATTTATATAATAAATTTCATATAATATAAAAATAACTATAGTCTTCTATTAAAATTAATTAAAATTATCTTCATATCATTTTTCATATTAGCTTTACTATTTTGTTTTGCAGTATGAGCTTCTTAAGGATCACAAGGCCTTGAAT
Source organism: Atta cephalotes (assembly GCF_000143395.1). Classification (NCBI taxonomy): domain Eukaryota; kingdom Metazoa; phylum Arthropoda; class Insecta; order Hymenoptera; family Formicidae; genus Atta; species Atta cephalotes. The sequence goes on along the minus strand of NW_012130102.1, from coordinate 14,126 downwards.
ACCGTTCGGGAGCTGTTGGTTATCATACGCATATGGGGATTACTTCGCCCGTCGTGTCTCCCAGTGTTTCTTCGCAGCGCAGACAACCTGGATGTTTTAGCCTTACTATTTTGCTTGTTATCAAAATTGGTACAACCTAACGGAGATACGCAGCAACAGGTGGACGATGGTTTGATTGGTACGTACATTAATTTCTTGAAATTTTTTAATAGTGAATGTAAGAATTAATTGAGTATAATATGATTTTTATTTATTGCAATATGAAACTTTTAATGATTTAATTCTATGAAGATTAATTAAAAAAGATAAGATTGATGATACATTTTTTGTCATAATTGAACAACAAAAAAAAATTATTTTATTTCGCTGTAATATTTTTTCTATTTGCTTTTATTTAAAAACATTTATATCTAAAAACGATATTAATTTATGAATTTCACAGTCCAAAAGCAGACAGATTTTATTACAAATTGAATTCTTCGTGTATTACTACGACTTGTGGTCAGGAAGTCTGATAAAAATACCACATCCTGAATAATTTTGATATTAGCAATATTAAATGGTTCGCATTATGTGTAACAGTTCTGCAGTAATATAATCGCGCAATAATACAGTAGCAAGTACATGGATCAGAAGAATTGCAAATAAGATACCTTGTGACAGTTCAATTATTACATTTTTCTCTCAATACAATACAAATATAATAATAATAATAGGATAATAATAGGATAATACATTCTAAGAAAAATACAACGCACGCACAAAAGGAAATCCTTCGAATCCATGAAGATATAATGACTACCAAGCTTGCGATCAAGCATAAAGACTCTCTAGTCTTGAAGGAAAACAGACTGCACGAAAAGAATTACACGATCCAACAGTCCAATAGGCTGAAAAGATACGAACACCTATCACTTCCTTGGTCAACCTTAAGCGTGTTCGTAGCCTACTGGTTCATCCTCTGTCCTCTAATTTGGGCCATATGTTACAAATTCGCATACTGGCCTTCGTATTGGTCTTTTCTCTTCTGGACAGTCGCATTTCTGATTTGGATCGTGATCATGTGTGGATTAATAATCTTCTGGAGACGTTTCCAAGTTGAACAAAGTCTTGAAATTAATGCGATCTCGAAATATGGTTCGGATAAAGAGAGGAGACCCCTGAGCGTTTATCAGATATCTGAAGGCGAGGAATTTCTAGGGACGAAGAAATGGAATGATTTTCATGAATCGGAATCTAAGATCAATCGAGAAAACCTCAAGAGGGATCTGCCACCTTTAGTGATACACAAACAAATATCAGGTGAAAATATCGAAGATACTGATGGAATGGTATGTGTCGAAGAAAATGAGAAAACTCGCTCAAGCATCGCTAGTGATTATACTCAGAAAAGTCCTCTGCAGGATTATCTGAAATTGGTAACGGTATCGCCCTCGGAGGAAGAAGTAAAATCCCCGAAGACGCCTATGTCGCCGAGGGATTTATTCTTCATCGATCTGATCCGCGAAGCAGAGAGGGTCGAGAGATCGTTGAAAACTAGAACGCATTTCTTCCCGAGCGAAACAGCTAAGAGTGCGAAAACCATGAAAAGTATAACGAATGGAACGGAGCATAGAAAGGACATAAAAGATATGAAGGATGAGAATGTAAAGGACAAAAAGGATAATAAATTGAGGTCAAAGCGTGAATCAAATTATTTCATAGCTGACGTGGAGAGTCCAACAAGTGAAAAAACAGAGGTCTTTCTTCAGATCAATTCAAATGTAGATGAAGAGACTGGATTAATTGTGGTGGAAAAACCGATGATAATATTGCAATCCAATGAAGCATATTCGCAAGAAACCTTCACTTCATCAGTTAATTAAATCAGTTAATCGCCGGAAACAATTACTTACCCAGCAAACGAAAATAAATTGAAATGGATTGGAAATTTTTAATCCATCCATAAAAATGGATTGGTGGATTCCATATCAAAAATTTTTATATATGTAAAAGTTTAAATAAATTAAAGCAATAATTACAATTGAAATTCTATAGTTATTATTTTAAAACTTTTATACAAAAAATATATGTTAGCTGTATAATAAAAGAAACGTGTTAATATAAAATATACATAAAAGCGATTAATTTATTAATTAAAAATAAGGAATTTATACATGTAATCTTTATTGTACATATTTAGATAGTTCTTTTTATGTTTTTTTTTTGAAAGAGAATTCATGATATTTTTACGGTACAACTTTTTTTTTAACTCAGTTGAATTAAAACAAAAAATTTCTTATTCATAATTCTGAATAAAATAGTATTCGTAATGCATTTTTAAATGAAACAATGGATTTTCTACTCACAATTTTGAATTGAATAGTACTCATTTTAAAAGAAAAACTTTTTTATTCAATTGGATTAAAAAACTGCATTTTTTTTTCCTATTCAGAATTTTGAATTTAGTATTTACGAAATGGCTGATATTATTTTTAGATTCAACTGGATTGAAAAATTGCATTTCCTCTATTCAGAATTTTAAATTAAGCAGTATTCACCTATAATATTCTTTTTAGATTGAAAAGCATAGAAATATACTCTATGCCATTCCTATAAATGAATAAAAATGCATTCAGGATTGAAAAGGATCCTAACATTCAAAAGAATTTTAATATTGATGAATCCGTATTTCTTTGACCTAAATCCATTTAATTTATTTCAATTCATTCTCGTTTGCTGGATAACAGTTAATTAAAGAGAGATTTCGAAAAATGTGATCTAAATGAAGAAAAGAGTTGAAGTTTTGTTCAAGAAAAAGCTGCTGTATAAATAAAAAAATACTAGAAATGATAAAAGTGTTGGATTAAATACCTTGTTTTCTTCTACAAAAATTATGATTATCATATATAACTATTTATGTACATTATCAGACACACAAGATACACATCAGATTCACATCTTATCAATTTGGAATCAACAGTAACATTTTATATTTCCGATGCTGAAAGTTTTGAAGTAAAGACTTCTTTCAGATGAATGCTGCCTGCTGCCAAATCAGATCATGATTCCACAATTACATCAAGGCAACAGTATCACCGCTATAGTCTCCCCGATTTTGTTTTATCAGAACCTTCCATTACAGGTGAGAATTGTTTATTCACACAAAAAGAGAATATTACAATCATTTCTATTAAAAATATTCGAAATTGTTTGTTAATTTATATACATATGCATGTTATTTATTTACTATTATCATTTTGTGATTGCAGCTGGAATATGGAGTGGAACCTGAACAGTTGGTTTTTACGCCTGAAATGAATCCCGTTGAAGGTTGTATGCACAGCGGACAGATCGTGGACACGATACGACATTTGTATTTAGGAAGGCAGCCGCTTTTGGTGAAGCAGTGCACGAGGTATTATTAATTCATAAATTATATTGATTATTAACTAACAAAAAATATATAAAAAATATATAAAAATATATAATATGTATCAACGATTCATAATAATACAAGGTGTCCTAATTAGCATCCCTGAAATATCTTCTAAGGTTTAGAGGAAAATTTGTATAACCAAAATTGCATGATATGAAGGAATCTACCATATGGCAATAAATTTTTGTTTAGGTGGAGGCGCTTCACAGAGATTTCAGGACTTCATTTTTTAAAATGGAATTATATGATTTTTTTTACATAATATGATTCCTCTAGTTATTCTGCGTACAAAAATCTCAAGATAAAAGTATAAAAGTATTAAGATAGAAGTATCGAAAAATCAATACGAGATACCTTATTCTGGCACATATTGACATAAAATGTTAAATAATTGGTAAATTAATAATTTTTTGATATCTTAATACTTTTATGAACAGAATAATAAGCTGAATCAATTGGTGCAATTGGTATAAAATATCTCATAAACTATTGATACTTCTATCTTAATACTTTTATACGCAAAATAAACTAGAGGAATTATATTACATAAAAAAATCATATAATTCCATTTAAGAAAAGTTGACTCTGAAATCTCTAAAGCGTCTTTACTTGAACAAAAATTATTATCGCCATGTGATAGACTTCTTTATATCGTGCAATTTTAGTTATATAAATTTTCCTATAGATCTTATAAATTCGAAGACATTTCAGGTGCTAGTTATTGGAACACTCTGTATAGCTTTATATATACTAATTAAATATGAAGGAGAATTATGATCAAAGTTAGACACTAATACATATATATTAAATAAATTTGTATAGGGCAGGCGGGTAGGAAATTAAAAACTTGTGTAAACGAACATATAAATCATATTAATAGAAATACCATCACGCTATTAATAATTACGGAACATAGAATGAATTTAAACTATGATTTTGAATGGTGACAATTTTGGATAAAGAATATTTCTTAAATAAACGCCTCATTTCGGAGATGTTTTTTCAAACGATAAAAGAACAGTTCGAATTTGCAAACTGAATATTTATATCACTCATGTTTCTATTTTAAATAATTTATATACTGACTTTTAATACTTATTTATTGTATCTATGTTTGTACTTTTTTATATTTATGTTTAGTGTGTCCATTGCATCCATTAATTTGCCATTCTAATCTAAATATGTTACAATACTCTTAATTCTCTTAATTTATTTTAATTTTTGACAATTCTTTTGACGTTCGTTATTTTACGATTTATTATTCACAAATTGTAATTACTACGAGGAAACTTTCATGGCACCGGTGAGTTATTCATATTCTATTACACATAATTATTTTAATAATTCTGAACAAATCATCGTCACTTATTGTTCAAATAAAATCACTCGGCCTACCAAGCACGACTGAATTTCATTCTTCCTTGAAGAGCGAAACATTCAATATTGTATTTCAACGCTGAAGATGGCTCAAAACGGAACCGAACGTTCGTTTGTACAATTTGAATATAAATTTGTAGTTATGCACGGACAACTGCGTGTCGATTAGCCCTAATAATTTATTGTTATGTTTGTAAAACTTGAGAATCCATAATTCTTTATTTTTTAATATTATTTATACATATTTTTTCGTTACATCTTTAGGTGCGGCGGTAAAGCGCAGGTACAGAACATGACGAGGACAGCTGCGATCAGAGCCTGGGATCAACGATGGACACGTGCTTGCCGATGCGGAGGTATTTGGCGAATTCACAAAGCCTCACAATAAAGGGCACTTAGGAATTTTTGTAAAAAGTTTATTTTGTCTGTTATAAACCGTGATACTGTAATTTTTTGGAGATCTATATAAAAGTAGATAAGAAATCTATAATATAAGAAGCGCCCAGTTTTATAAGGGAATTTTGGTCCCAGATGAACTGCCCGTATCAAAGGCTGGTTTATCCCTATTGATATATTCGCTGCTTGTCCATCTTCCCCTCCAGGGCGAACTCCAGAGGCATCGCCGTCATTACAAGCAAATCCGAATTCTGTGACGGCATGACCAGGGATCTTAGTCGATTAATGAACTGTACCAAATACATACATATTATTTCAACTGTCTTTTGTACAATCCGCTGTCACTGTGGGGAAGTGCCCTGGACGCAGAGAAATTGGATAAGACTAGTGGTACGCGATCATAATAGCGAACATTGAACAGCACTCAAGGGACTCATTTTACAAAGTTATGCATATTATGGAATCCTTTTTTTTATGCTCTAGCTAATCCTAGCTAAGTCTCAATGCTGTTCAGCCCAAACTGGGCATAGTAATATGAAAGAAGATAAACTATCGAGAGACATATATAAATATAAAAAGGTAACTAAGAGCTAAATACTGCGTGTATTCAAATGATCTTGCCAAATCAAAAATTTATAATCTAAAGATATTTGTTTATATTTTTAAAAGCGAAATCTTTGCAATTATTATTTTGTCCTATTTCATCATGTAAAAAGAATTTGCATTTTTTGCAATTTATATAAAAATGGAGGAAAATGCAGGAACGATGTAAAATAAATTAATAATTAAACGACGCGTTATTTACACGAATTACTTAATTAAGAAAGATAGAAAGTAAGTATAATTGCAGATGAGTGTATTTTAAAGTTAATTGTATAATATCTTGCTCGTCCTTTGTATATTAAACGTAATTGTAAATATTTTCATAAATTAATAATAGATTTTACTTAAAATAAATTATTACTTTCGTGAATTAATAAATTATTACAAGTAAAATTATACAGTATTTAAATCGGATTTTATTATTTGAAATCTTGTTACAACTATTTCTCTTTTCTCTTCCATGCAAAAAAAACCAATGGGGAATGTTAATAAGCAAATTGAAATTTCTGATGTAATATCCAGTATATTATTGTTGCAGAAAAGTCGTTCAATGGCTTTCTCCTTTCTTGCCAGACACTCTCTTGAATTCTCCCATGTTCGTAGTCGAAATTGGTGAGCCGATTACGACTAGATGATCGATTCTCGTTGTTTCTGAGCCATTCTGGTTGTCTATCACAAAGATTTGAAGATTTTGCACATTCTGAAATTTGACATAACGCAGCAGTATCGGATTTCCCTCCTCGAGATCCTTAGTTGACAATCTATCGAAATCACACATATTAATTTTTTATTTAAAAAGTAAGCTAAAGAGAAATTCTGTTCTAAGATTACTATACTAGAAACAATATTCTAAAAAAATAAAAAATTTTAACTACATTCAGAGAAAAATAGTAGAATAGCAACTATAAAGGCTTTCTAGAATTAATATACGTAATTATATAAACTATTTTATCGTTGCAATAATTAAAGATAGTTTATTCAACTATATTTTATATATACACACACACACACACACACACACACACACACACACGCACGCACGCACGCACGCACGCACGCACGCACGCACG
>NW_012130102.1:0-6313 GCF_000143395.1 Atta cephalotes | reverse complement strand
ATATATATATATATATATATAATCTTTTTCTTGTGTATATATATATATATATATTTAATTATTTAATTTGTTTAAATTAAATTAAAAAATTAAAAAAAATTTTAATATTTTTTATTCGAGTATCTCACACTTTTAATTTATTGTAGATTTGTATATCTATTGTAGATTTTTCAATAAAAAAATACAAGTCTTAGCAAAGTAGTATTTACATGTCTGTTGCAGAATATGATAATTAATCTCTAACTTATTGATTTTTCTTTAATGGTTCTTATTAAGAAATTATAGTTAATATAAATTAAGAAATTTATTTGTAATTACCGTGTTAGATAGGATTATATGTATAGATGAAGGTCATTAAATCACCAACACATATGCAAGTATCAAAGTTATATTATTTCCAATACAATATATATGTATGTGTGCGTATATATATATATATATATACACACACACATTCTTTCAGATATACATTGACAATATTTTATAATTAAATTAAAAGAGAAAGAATTATTAAACTAGAAGTAAAAAGTCTTTAAGTTACATAAAATTTTTATATAAGTTTTACACGTGTGAATATCATACCAAGATCTGTTGATATTCATCAACATATTTGAAATATTTTCTATGTTAACAATTTCTCCACAAAGGTGATACTTTGATATTTGCATAAGTAAAATTTTAATCGCTCATTCAACAGTCTTTTTTAAAATTAAACTATAAGAAAATATAATTTAACATCATTAAATTAATAAAATAATTTTCATTATTGCATAGAATTTTTTATTTTATTAATTTTCTTTTAATAAAATTAGAAATTAGAGGTACATGAAAAATTTTCCATAAAAAATAATACATATATGTAAACTCAGATTTTTTAAAAATCTTTTCTGTTTTAAGAAAATCTATGCCAACTCTAGACAACAAAATTGAATATTGTGGAAGTCTCATATTATAATCCTTTTGTGAATCAATTGAACGTTTACAAAGTTTTCTGTTATTCTGCTAATCAAAATAAAGAGAACTTTTGGAAGACAAATACGTAACATTCAGTGCATATGCTATTAATATAAAAGAGGATAAGAAGAAACTTTACAATAACTAAACAATAAATTTTTTTATAACAAGATTCTTTTCTTCACACAAAATGGACAATTGAAATAATTGTTGCCACAACCAGAAAAATTTCTACTATGGGGACTTAATAAAAATTGTAAATTAAGATTTTCTCTTTTCAGCGCGCAACGAAGTTTTGAAAGTATAAATATTAAAAAAATTTTGTTTACCATATAATTTATCGAGAAAAATATAATTATGAAACTACACAACTAATTTGGGTGTCAGACTAAACTGAAGTAACCGAATTAATTTCCATAGAAAATTCTGCCTGTTGCAAATTGGTTACAATAGCAATCAGTGGCAAGCTTTTCATTGGTACTTATTCCAGTAAAACAGAACCACAGCGAGTAAAATCATTCCGAAGATATGGTAGTAGGCATTTTCGGTGTTTCGTACATGGCCGGGTAGGGAATCTGCAACCGAGTCGTCCGCGTCATCGGCATCACCACTGCCATAGAACTGCTGAATCTTGGATTCCAATCCCGCTGGATCCGCACCTTGGCAGTGGCCCAGTCTCGTACGTCTGCGATAGAAGATAAAAGTGGGCATCGCGCTGACATCCTGCATCGAGGCGGTATCCGCGCATTTGTCCACGTCCACCTTCAGGAACACCGCCTTGGAATACTTGAGAGACAATTGCTCGAATATTGGGGCGATTCTCTGACAAGGCCCGCACCTGTGCAAACCGGGCAAGACATATTAATTAGTGTGAATCGTTTCTTGTTCTGTAGTACAAACATACTATTCAGTATAACACAGTAAATCTCTACATCTTTATTATTTGTCACTGTTAAATAAAGATGAAAGGTTCATTGATACTTTGTGTCTCTTGGAAAGCTCCATAAGAGATATGAAATTATAATATATTAATACACTTTTCTAGAGTAAAATCATATTTTACTCATGTTTTAAAGCGTATATATATATATATACACACACCCTCTCTAGATTTAAAATAGAAAAAAAGAAAAATTATTACAAAGAATGTAAGATTCTGACTCAATTTTTATTTTAATTTCTTTGGAAATGAAGGGATTAAAATAGACTATAAATTAGTTTGGTTTTAAAAAATTATAATTTCATCAAAAGTTATGATCAGTCAAAAAACTGATTCTTTTCAAATCATAATTAAAATTCAAATAATATTATACATTATTATATATAATAAAAGCTTATTAAAAAAAAACAAGGTAGATCAAGTATATCTGACAAAATAACAGATGGTTTAGGAGATTCAGAGATAAAGAAAAAAAACAAAGACATAGGTAAAAAATTTATCTCACGATGTCACAACTATATTTTTGTTAAGAACAAAAAAGGAGTGCAAAAGCTCCTATTATCGCATTCTTTAAAATCGACAAACTTCTCATTTAACAGAAAATTAAATTCTTACTTTCAACATTCTAATTTTGACGACGAATCTTTTCGAGGTTGGTTAAGAAAATATTAGTTGTATTCGAAGAAATGCACAGATCAATACACAAGTGTAATGATCAAGAACATGTGTAGATACATGTTAAAAATTCCAGAACTGTAATACAGTTAAATTAACAGATATTAATGGGAGTATAACCTAAAAGATGCTTACCAACTCGCTGTGAAATCTACGACGACGAGTTTTTGCCCGGCATTTGCCAACTCGCCGTTGAAATGACGATCGTCGTTTATTATTCGTACCGCTCCCATTATTTTGATTAATTGTGTGTAGTTTCAATTACATTAAATTCACCACACCGATCAACCTATCCAATGCTTCCACTACAATACACTTCACAAAACTAATCGAGATTATCGAGATATCAAGATTCCTCAAGAATGACTGGCAGTTCACAAATGAGTATTAATGGCTGCGTTCAGCAAAACGTTTATTTTACAACTGTTAGAAGTTTTCTCCGCGCTGATTGGGTTAGATCAAGAAGAATGATCCAGCAGAAAATCATAAAACGATTGCAAAACTATCGTGTTTTGCTGAACTTAACAAATGGCTTCATTTAATAGAGAAAGGCTAAGGATGAAATCATATGGTGCGGAAAGTGATTGCGAAATAGAGAAAGTGTCACAGAAGCAATCAATCAGCGTTAATCTGTGTTATTCCGATTTACGTTCCAGGGGGAATTCGATCGGAATCGATTCGACACGAAGCTATAATGGAGTACAGAATTCGTGATTTCGGATGCTGAAGCGGCTACGATTGATTTTGTCCAGGTTGCTGATTGGCTAAATTCGAGTGCTAGAAATAGCATGCATTCTTTTAGGCATCGAGCAGGATGTTTAGGATATAGCAGTTCTTGCAGTAATTCGTTCTTTTAGCATAACTGCGCAGTCGACTGCAGCGCAGATTTTCGTTCTTTTGGCAATGGATGCGCAGTGGATACGCAGACGATTAGAATTAGCTGGTTACGAATCTAATGTGGTCGTAAAAAGAGAGAGACAATATAAAGAGTTACAAGAGAAAATATTTATTAAAATGGGCGATGAAAACGTATATTTTTATGCTGAAGAATCGCCATAAGATGAAAAACAACTATTTACCATTCACTCTTTGATTAAGGTTAGTTAAATATATATTTTAAAACAATTCATTTTAGTACATTGATTACTAGGGTGATAATTATTTCTTACGCAAGAGTAGTCTAATTTAAATTGGATTACGAACTAGGAATTAGAACTTGCAATTATTAACAAAATTAAGAATTGAATTAGCAAAAGAGAGTTGTGTTCGGAAATTCAAAATAATAATTCACACACAGTGCTTAACTTAGAGCGACGAAAGTGACAATGGAAGAAGGTTAAATTTCGCGCGCGTCCACTCTACATATCACTCATTGCTGCTCTTCTGATCTCTTATGGACGTCCCTAAGATTCCTTTCCAATGATCGTGCGATCGTGGTAAGTGTGGGAGAAGGGTCAGGTACATTCCAAGAGTTGTTCGCGTGTACCATTGGGAGTTAGTAAGTTTGTTAGTGAATTTGTTCGGAAAAGTATTTGAACAAAAATGAAATTATTGCGGACTTGACACTGAAAAGTGCTAATTGGTTATTAGAATGACGCATTCTCTATTCCGCAGCGCTTTATCGCATAGAGTGATTTCACTCTAAAAAAGCTGATGGATTTAAAGTTCAGAGCATAGACACAGTATATGATGCACTTATACTGTATGCATAAACCTTTGCATAAAGCAGTATTTACAATGAGATTTTGAGACACAAAATTTAAGCCTAAAGCTAAATGTTCCGGAAATCGATTCGACGGCTCTAATGGCCGTAGCACATTCTTGCATAACAAATAATGCAGTGAATAAGAGAATCAATCAAACAAAATTCTTCTTTTTTATGAAATAGGAGGAAAGGAAAAATTAAGATTAGTTGATTCGCTTATGCACAATGCGTTATGAGTCATGCAAAAGTATATGCTGCGACCTTATGACCATTCTATAATAAGATATTAGTCATAAATCAGAAGCTGGAAATTGATCATTACGACTGTGATTGGTCAATTTCCAGCTTCTGATTTATGACTAATGATTAATTATAGAATACGTGTTAAAGCGGGAAGCAAAGTCGCGTACATAATGCATAAGAAAATAAACCAATAAAAGATCTCCGTTTTCTTTCTTTCGATGAAATAAAGAACTCTGATAAGATGATTTTTCTTGAGGCTTCATATTTTATAGGTTATGCAAGAGTCTATGCTTTCGGCTTTAGCCTTGAAAAGTATTGCATAGAAAAACTAGGGATATACTATAATATTTGTAACGTATACTGTACCATTATCCTAGATTTTTCTATGCAAAACTTTTAGAAGAATAGGAGTTGCGACAGCACGGATGAAGAAAGAATTGACTAATCGCATAGATTATGTGACAGAATTGTTTAAACATGTTAAGAGGCGGTACATAATGGTAGGAATAGAGAACAACATAAACAGAGAATAAGAATTTCAACTTGTCGGAAATCATGAATTGTGTAACTCAACTTGCAAAGGGTACAGACTTTTTTTTTTGATATTCGGGAAGTCTATATCTGTATTAGTCCTGATAAACGCTCATCCAGTGTCGTTGGCACCTTAGCGGTTCAAACTAAAATTTTTATTGATGGAATTGTCAAGTCAGTATGCGCAAATCCGTTGGTCCCGCCCCACTCCGAAAGAATCGTTCAAAAGTTAGCCATTTTATTCTGGGTAAATTTGACATTTAGGTTAAGTTAGGTTAATTGATTTGCTGAGTGATACATGATTTTTTTTCGCATTTTCGGATGGAACCAGCCTGGATCGGCGCTCATCCGTTGGAATTTTTTTTCTATTGAGTACCGTTACGGAAGACGATATTTCTTTCGGTAATATTTCGCGAACGGATGGACCTAGAGGTTTGGTGTCTGAGACAATGTTGTTGCATTTCGAAAGACGCGTCGAATGCCGTTAGAACCATCTATTTATCTCTTCGTTCAGGCTGTGTACTTTGGGAAGGTGGTGTTTCGGTGAAATTTTTTCAAGTCCCGAAGAAAAAATCGGAAAAATGGAAAAAAAGTCGACTACACCAACCGATTCAGGAGGTCGAGAAACGTACTTTGGACCTATAAATTTGGGAAAAAATTTATGAAAATTTTTTTGGGGCCTTGGAATTATTTTGAATTATCGAAAATTTTTTTATTAGTGATTCCAGAAGTACCGGTCTGGATCGGCGCTCATCAATAGGAATTTTTTTTCTATCGATTTCTGTTCCGGAAATGACATGTTTGGAGAGGTGTTGCGAAAGGTTGGACCTAGAAGTTCGACGTCTGAGAGAATGTTGTTGTACTTTGGAATATGAGTAGAATGACGTCGGAACCATCTTCCTATCTCTCTTCGATCAGGATGTGTACTCTAGGAAAGTAGAGTTTCGGAGAAATTTTTCCAAGTTCAGAAGGAAAAATCGGAAAAATGAAAAAAAAGTTGAATAAGGAGATCGAGAAATGCACTTTGGACATATAAATTTGGGATGGTATTGAAAATTTTTTCAAAATTTTTCTAAATCCCATAACCCTCAAAAATGGACACAAAATGAAGGTGACGAAAAGATTAGGTCGGGTCAGGTTAGGTCGGGTCAGGTTAGGTCGGGTCAGGTAAGGTCGGGCCAGGTAAGGTCGGGCCAGGTAAGGTCGGGTCAGGTTAGGTCGGGTCAGGTTAGGTCGGGTCAGGTTAGGTCGGGTCAGGTTAGGTC
>NW_012130101.1:2956758-2964283 GCF_000143395.1 Atta cephalotes | reverse complement strand
CATTTCTACTAAACAAATATGCTAATTCCTGCCAAAAAATTGACCAATATCAGACAAAATTTGGATAAACTGAAAAATGTAACATTATTAGATCAAAAATCAGCTAATTTCAGCCAAAAAATTGAAGAATTGCAGACAATACTTGTACTGTAAACTGAAAAATATTCTATTAAAAAATTATTTCTATTAAATTCTATTAAAAAATTTCTATTAAAAAAATATGCCAATTCATGTAAAAAATAACCTAATATCAGTCAAAATTTCGACATTTAACTGTATAATTGAACATTGCGATTAAATTATCAGTCCATTTCTGCCAAAAAATTGAAGAATTGCAGACAATACTTGTACCGTAAACTGAAAAATACCATTTCTAATTAAAAAAATATGCCAATTCATGGAAAAAATAACCTAATATCAGTCAAAATTTCGACATTAAACTGTAAAATTGAACATTGCCATTAAATTATCGGTCAATTCCTGCCAAAAAATCGAGCAAATCGGGACCAAGACATTAATCTGAAAAATTGATCATTTCTATTAAAAAAATATGCCAATTCTTGTAAAAAATAATCTAATACCAGACAATTTCGACATTAGACTCCAAAATTGTAAACTTCGAAGAAAATATCGGCCAATTCGGGCCAAAAAATAGAACAATATCAGACAAAATTATGATGTTAAACTGAAAAATGGATCATTTCCAGTTCAAAAATCGGCCAAAAAATTAACCAATACCAGACAAAACTTAGACGTTAAACTGAAAAAATGAAAATTTCTATTTACCAGACAATACTTGGACGTTAAACTGAAAAATTGACTATTTCGATTAGAAATATAAGTCTATTCTTGTCATAAAATAAACTAATACCAATCAACATTTCGTCTTTAAATTGTTCTGTGCGATTAAAATATTCGCTAATTCCGGCAAAAAAATGGATAAATAATACACAAAATTTGGACGTTAAACTGAAAAATTGACCGTATCTATTAAAAATATATGCCAATTCCGGATAAATATCAGACAATATTAATCTAATAAATGATATTTACTATTTCGAAATATGGTTGATATTTTGCCCGGAATTGACATATTTTTTTAATAGAAAGGATCAATTTTACTTTAACCCAAATTTTATCTGATATTGGACGATTTTTCGACAAGAATTGGTACGTTTTTTTAGTAAAAATGTTCTATTTGTCAGATTAATGTCTAAATTTGGTCCCGATTTGTTCGATTTTTTGACTGGAATTGGCTTTTTTTTTTTAATAGAAATGGAAAATTTTACAGTTTAACCTCTAAATTTTGTCTGGTATTATGTCGATTTTTTGATCGGAATTGGTGTGTTTTTTTGAATGAAAAGGTCAATATTTCTATTTAACATTCAATTTTTATCTCGATATTATTTCGATTTTTTGACAGGAATTGGCGTATTTTTTTAATAGAAATGGAAAATTTTACAGTTTAACCTCCAAATTTTGTCTGGTATTAGTCGATTTTTTGGCCATTATTGACCGATATTTTATTCAAAACATACAATGTTCAATTTAATGTCCAAATTTTGTCTGGTATTATTCGATTTTTTAGCCGGAATTAGCGTTTTTTTTTAATTGTAAAGATCATTATTTCAGTTTAACATTCAAATTTTGTCTGATATTATTCGATTTTTTGGTAGGAATTGATTTATTTTTTTAATTAGAAATGGACAATTTTACAGTTTAACCTCCAAATTTTATCTGCTATTAGTCGTTTTTTGGACAGTATTTGCCGATATTTAATTCTAAATGTGCAATTTTACTATTTAATGTTCAAATTTTGTCTGGTATTATTCGAGTTTTTGATCGGAATTGGTGTGTTTTTTTGAATGAAAAGTTTAATATTTCAATTTAACATTCAATTTTTGTCTAATAATATTTCGATTTTTTGACTGGATTGTCGTATTTTTTTAATTGAAAAAGTCAATATTTCAGTTTAACGTTCAAATTTTGTCTGGTATTTGTCAATTTTTTGGCCGATATTTCCCGATTTTGATTTGGAAATGGTCCATTTTTCAGTTTAACATCCAAATTTTGTCTTATATTAGTCGATTTTTCGACAAAAATTGGCTTATTTTTTTAGTAGAAATGTTTTATTTATCAGATTAATGTCAAATTTCGTCTCGATTTCTTCGATTTTTTGGCCGGAATTGGCTTATTTTTTTAATTGAAAAGGTCAATATTTCAATTTAACATTCAATTTTTGTCTGATATTATTTCGATTCTTTGACAGGAATTGGCGTATTTTTTTAATTAAAAAGGTCAATATTTCAGTTTAACGTTCAAATTTTGTCTGACATTGGTCAATTTTTTGGACGATATTTGCCGATTTTGATTTGGAAATGGTCCATTTTTCAGTTTAACATCCAAATTTTGGATGTTAAATATATTATTCGATTTTTTGACAAAAATTGGTCGATTTTTTGGCTAGTATTGACCGATATTTTATTCGAAATATACAATTTTATAATTTAATGTTCAAATTTTGTCTGATATTATTTGATTTTTTGACAGAAATTGACTTATTTTTTTTAATAGAAATGGACAATTTTACAGTTTAAAATTTTGTCTGGTATTAGTCGATTTTTTAATCGGAATTGGCATATTTTTTTAATTGAAAATGTCAAATGTCAATATTTCAGTTTAACGTTCAAAATTTTTGTCTGTTATTGGTCAATTTTTTGGACAGAATTGGCCGATTTTGAATTGGAAATGGTGCATTTTTCAATTTAATGTCTAAATTTTGTCTGATATTGGTCGATTTTTCGACAAAAATTCGCATATTTTTTTGTCAGATTAATGTCAAATTTCGTCCCGATTTCTTCGATTTTTTGGCCGGAATTGGCTTATTGTTTTAATTGAAAAGGTCATTATTTCAGTTTAACATTCAAATTTTGTCTGATATTATTCAATTTTTTGACAGGAATTGGCTTATTTTTTTAATAGAAATGGACAATTTTACATTTTACCTCCAAATTTTATCTGGTATTAGTCCATTTTTTGGCCATTATTTGCCGATATTTTATTCAAAATTTACAATTTTACAATTTAATGTTCAAATTTTGTTTGGTATTGGTAATTTTTTGGCTGGAATTGGCCGATTTTTGAAATGGTCCTTTTTTCAATTTAACATCCATATTTTGTCTGATATTTTTCAATTTTTTTGTCGGAATTGGCATATTATTTTAATAGAAATATTCAATTTTTCAAATTAGTATCTAGTTTGATTGCGATTTGTTTTATTTTTGATTGGTATTGGCCAATTTTGTTAATAGAAATAGTCAATTCAGTTTAACATCCAAATTTTGCTTGATATTGATGGAATTTTTAGCTCGGTTTGGCCGATATTTTAATCGGAAATGAAATTTGAATTGAAAATGGTCCATTTTTCAGGTAAATATCCAAATTTTGTATGATATTAGTCGATTTTTTGACCGGAATTGGCATATTTTTTTATCTGAAATGGTCAATTTTTCAGTTTAACATCCAAATTTTGTCTGGATTGATTTTTTGATTGTTATTGAGTGATTTTTTATCGGAAATGGACAATTTTTCAGGTTAACATCTTAATTTTATCTGGCTTTTATTTTTACCGGAATTGGCATATTTTTTAAATATAAATGGTCAATTTTTGAGTTTAACGTCCAAATTTTGTTTGTTATTTTTAGCTGGAATTGACCGATATTTTAATTAAAAATTGACAATTTTGAAAATGGTCCATTTTTCAATTTAATATCAAAATTTTGTCTGGTAATCGATTTTGCATATTTTGACGTATTTTTTTGTTAGGTATACAACTTTACTTCTGCCGTTTTTTTTCTGAAATTCGAGGCTTATTGTAAGAAACTGGTTATACATTTATGATTCAAAGTATTGTCCATCGCTGGCCACTATTTTCTTCCATCTATCGTGCGTACAAATCTCGCGTTGAAAAAACTGGTCATTTTTTGAGACTATTCACGAATCGATCCAATTTTTAACTTCTTCATAAGATCGGAAGTGGTCAGCCAGGCCATTGATCAAAACAAGTCATAGTCAGAGGGAGCAACGTCTGGAGAATACGGCGAGTGAGGTAGGACTTCTCATTTCAACGTTTCCAAGTATGTCTTGACCACTTTCGCAACATGGGATCGAGCATTGTCATGCTGCAAAATCACTTTATCGTGTCTCTCGTTGTATTGCGGCCGTTTGTCTTTCAATGGTTGGTCTCGGCTCAAACGCATCAATTGCGTTCGATACCGATCGCCTGTGATTGTTTCAGTTTTAACAGTTCATAATACACTACGCCGAGTTGGTCCCATCAAATACAGAGCATGACCTTGGACATCAAAATCACCGTTCTTGAAGCGTTGAAACCATTCACGACACGTTCTTTCACTAATAAGTGGCCTCACCATAAGTACTTGAGAGCATTCGATGAGCCTTAGCCGCAGATTTCTTCATATTGAAGCAAAAAATTAAAACCTCCCGCAAATGACGAAAATTTGGCTCGTAAACTGACATTTTCAATCGAGAATAACTTTATGATGCAGACACAAATCGACTAATGTTTCTATGGGGTTATGTTGATAGATGCCCAAGTTTATTGTATGACGTCTATGATCTATTTATTTCGACCACCATTTACTGCTAAAGCCATCTATAGGAAAATGGCGGAAGCAAAGTTGTACACTTAATAAAAATATTAATATTAATTATTAAATTATATATAAAATCCTCTATCTTATTTAATTATTATATTTTAAAATATTTATTATTTTAATAATATTATCATCAATTTATATTTTTCTTTATATCTTATATAATAAAATCAATACAATTTCCTATATTGTATGAAATACTCCAACATTTATTCAAAAAATATTATTTTCCTTACATTTTACATCTATTAAAATAAAAATATGAAAAAAATTACTAAAATAATTAATCACTCTCTAATTATCCTCCCCTCTAATGTTAATATCTCCTACTGATAAAATGTCCGTTCCTTACTTGATATTTTTCTCTTAATTCAAATCATCAGGGGCCTTTTTCTCTCAATTCATTATTGCCCTAATATTTTAATTGCCTTCAGTAGAATCATTCATATTATCCAAAATGTACCCAATGGCTAAATCAAATGTAATATCCATATAAAGGGAGCTTCTTTTTTCTTTATTTGAATATATTTACATATTGGACGAAATATTTATTACAACTCTTTTAACTTAAAATATGTCTATCTGGTGTAACAATTTTCTTACTTTCAATAGCTACAGCTTTTCTTGGCTATGTACTCCCTTGAGGACAAATATTCTGGGGAGCTACAGTAATTACTAATCTTATATCAATTATCCCGTATATTGTTAATATATTAATCATATGAATTTGTGAAGTGGATTTTTAATTAATAATTCTACACTAAACCGATTTTTCTACTTTCACTTCATTCTACCTTTCGTTATTCTTTTATTTATTATATTCTATCTATTCTTTCTACATCTTACAGGATTTTCAAATCTTACAGGAATAAAGAGATCTTTATAAAATCCCATTCCACCCCTACTCTACTTTTAAAGATCTATTAGGTTTCAATGTTATAATATATTATCTATTTTTCTTCTCATTATCCTTCAATATCCTTATATGTTCAGAGACCCTGATAATTTTACTCCTGCCAATCTTTTAGTCACACCTATCCAACCTGAATAGTACTTCCTTTTTGCCTATGCTATTCTCCGGTCTATCCCTAATAAACTGGGGGAGAATCCTTACTAATTGCTTTTACTATATCAATTTTAATTTTATATACTCTTCCCCTTACTAAATCTATTTACTCCCATCCTTCATCTATAATCCTATCTAATTAACCATTTTTTTGAATATTATTATTAATACATTTATTCTCTTATCTTGGGCTCAATTAATTGAAGATCCTTATATCCTTATTAGTCAAATCCTTACTATAACTTATTTCTTATTTTTTGTCCTTTTGCCCCTAAATTATAAAATATGAAAATTTATTATTTATTTATAAATTTCTTATTCTTTATCTTTTCCCTCAGTACTAGTAATTACTAAATAATTACTTAAATCACATTCTTAAACAGCCTCTTAACTCCAAACTTTTCCTATTCCCGCATTACCTTAAAACTTAAATCTTTATCCTTATCTTATCCTATTCTATTAAACCTCTCTAACCTAATAACTCTAATTATATTATCTATACATAATTTTTTACATTATTTATTAGCTATTAACTATAATTTATTATTTTTAATATACAACTAATAATTTCCATTATTATATATTATTCTATTAACTTATTTAAATATCCTCTCTAACAACTTATCTTAGAAATTTATCCGTATAATTTATAACATTTAAATCATTTAAATATATTTAAATATATTTAAAATTAATGATCTTGAATAAGTTTGTTTTGAAAAGATATTAAAGAAATTTAAATTCTATTAGTTTATTATTACATACCAATATTATTTTTACTTTTACTAATTATCCTAATTTCACCCAACTCCGCATCATATATTTTTATTTATCTATTTTAACTATAGAATAATTTTATTAGGTATGTACAACTTTGCTTCCGCCGTTTTCCTATAGATGGCTTTAGCGGTAAGTGGTGGTCGAAATAAATAGATCGTAGACGTCATACAATAAACTTGGGCATCTGTCAACATAACCCCATAGAAACATTAGTCGATTTGTGTCTGCATCATAAAATTATTCTCGATTGAAAATGTCAGTTTACGAGCCAAATTCTCGTCATTTGCGGGAGGTTTTAATTTTTTGCTTCAATATGAAGAAATCTGCGGCTGAGGCTCATCGAATGCTCTCAAATACTTATAGTGAGGCCGCTATTAGTGAAAGAACGAGGCGTGAGTGGTTCCAACGCTTCATGAACGGTGATTTTGACGTCAAAGACATAGCGGTGGAAGAGAGAAGGTTTTCGAAGATGCAGAATTGAAGGCATTACTTGAGCAAGATTCGTGTCAAAATCAAGAAGAATTGGCATGATCATTGGGAGTGACTCAATAAGCCATTTCAAAACGCCTCAAAGCCATGGGAATGATTCAGAAGTAAGGAAATTGGGTGCCGTACGAATTGAAGCCGAAAGATGTTGAACGGCGTTTGTTTGCTTGTGAACAGCTGTTTGAAAGGCAAAGACGGAAGGGATTTCTGCATCGCATTGTGACTGGAGACGAAAAATGGATTCATTACGATAATCCCAAGCGCAGAAAATCATGGGGAGTTCTCGGCCATGCTTCCACGTCGACGGCCAAACCGAATATTCATGCTCCAAGGTCATGCTCTATATTTGGTGGGACCAGCTCGGCGTAGTGTATTATGAACTGTTAAAACTGACTGAAACAATCACAGGCGATCGGTATCGAACGCAATTGATGCGTTTGAGCCGTGCATTGAAAGACAAACGGCCGCCTATACAACGAGAGACACGATAAAGTGATTTTGCAGCATGACAATGCTC
>NW_012130101.1:2937037-2954587 GCF_000143395.1 Atta cephalotes | reverse complement strand
ATATATATATATATATATATATATATTTATATATATCTATAACTATATTTAATTATTTTATTCTTATTAATAAAACTTTTATAAATTTAATACATCTTTTTCCAATTATCCATAATTTATTTTTCTTCCGTACTTTAAATATTATTTATAATATATTTTTAATTTTTATCCATTTCCACTCTCCTCTCCTTTTTCCTACCAAACTTAAATCTGTATTTATATAATTAAATATTTTTATTCTTAATAATTCTATTAAAACTCTTTTTCTAAAAATTCATTATATCCTTTTAATATTTATATACTAACATAATAATTAATACAATATATCTTCATCTTCTTTATTAACTTAAATTTTATATCATATTTTAACATTATTTTTTAATAATATATTAATATACTTTCTCACATCTAAATACACATTCCTGTACATCTACTCTGTTATAACTTTTTTCAACTATTTATTTATGAAAATGACGGGCAATTTGTGCATATTCCATTTAATTTTCAACTTATTAAATTTAATAAATTTACTATTAAATCCTACATATTCAAAATATTTAACTTTTCAAATACTTTTTTATTCACTAAAATGTAACTTATTCCTATTTAACAATTCTACATTTTGATTTGAATTCAAATTTTTAAATTAATACAATTTATCAATTATACTTCTTATAAAATAATTTTTGAACAACAATACATAAAATTTCTATTCAAGACCTTCCTATCGTGGACTATCATTTGTAAAACAAGTTCCTCTAACTTTTTGAAATACCGCCAAATTATTTAAATTTAATGATTCACATTTATTTTTTAATTTTTCTAATTTTATTTTACAATAATAGGATATCTAATCCTAGTTTCACTTATAATTTAATTATCTCAAAAAATAAATTATTCTTAATATATGTAAATATCTTACATATTCCACCATATAAAAAATTATTTTTATTAAAAATAATTATTAATTTATTAAAAATAATTATTTAAAAATAATTTATTACCGAATTTATTATCTCCTTAATACTAATTAATTAAATTTACTTATAATATTTTAGTTTAACTGCTATTGCTGGCACTAAAATTTATCATAATTTAAATATAAATTACTAAATTTAATTTCTTAAATATATTCATTATAAATATTCATTATAAATATTATTTTCTATACTTTAAAAAAAGTTATTTAAATTTTTTAAATTTTTTATAAAAATTAAAAATTTATTAAAATTATTTATGTTCATAATTATAAAATAAATATTTAAACAAAAATTAAATTTTTTTTACATTAATTTACTAAAAACTTTTATTTTAATCTAAATTAACTTTTCTTATCAATCTTTACATTATTTTTATATCTATCATCCTTACATCTACGTATTTATATTTATTCATATTCATATTTAAAATTTATTTATATATATATATATATATATATATACTAGATTTATTTTTAAAAATTTAATTTTTTGACCGGAATTGGGCGATTTTTTTACCGGAAATGATCAATTTATCAGTTTAATTCCAAATTTCGACCGGATTTAGCCAATTTTTGTACCGAAATTGACAGATTTTTAACCGGAAATGGTCCATTTTTCAGTATAACTTCCAAATTTGGATCGGATTTGGTCGATTTTTTGATCGGAATTGGCCGATTTTTGAATCGGAAATAGCCCATTTTTTAATTTAATCTCCAAATTTGGATTGGAATTCGCCGATTTTGGAAGGGAATTGGACAATTTTTGACCTGGAAATACCTTATTTTTCAGTTTAAATTCCAAATTTGGATTGGAATTAGTCGAATTTTAAACAGGAAGCGGCCTATTTTTGGACCTGAAGTGATTCTTTTTTCAGTTTATAGTTCAAGGTTGGATCGGTAAAGACCGATTTTTTGTTCGGAAGTAGCCCTATTTTCCGTTTAAAGTTCGGCCACCCCCGGAGGCCTTGGCATAGGGATGGTCTCTCGGGGATAAGTCCGGAGGCTTAAGGGCGGGAGTGTCCTCTCGGGGGTAATTCCGACTACTCCCGGGAGCCTAGTGATTATACCTGTCCACCTCTAGGGGTCTGGGAATGGGAGTGATCTCTCGGGGTTAATTCCGGCCACTTCAGGCGGACTGGGGGTCGGAGGTTTCTTTTCGGGAATAAATTCTACCACCCGCGTGGGCCTGGGGACTGGGCCTGGCCGCTCGGTAAGCCGGCCACCCTCGTGGTCTGGGGGTAAGTCCAGACACCTCCTGGTCCTGGGGGGCTGTGGTGTCCTCTTGGAGGTATGTTCGGCAATCCCCGGGTGCCTGGGAATAAATCCGGCCACCCCCTGGACCTGGGGGCGGTGATGTTCTCTAAGATGTAAGTCTTGCCACCCCCGGAGGCCTGGGAGCGAGGATTGTTTCTAGGGAGTATATCCGGTTACCCCCGGGGACCCGGGATAGAATTCCGGAACCCCCGGTGGTATGGGCGGGGGTTGCTTCTCAAGAGTAATTGCGGTCACCTTCAGGGGCGTGGAGATAAATCCGGTGACCCTCGGTGTTCTGGGAATCGAATGGTTACTCGGGAGTAAGTCCGGCCACTACCGATGGCCTGAGTGATAGGATTGGCTTTTTGGGTATTCTCCTCTGGTGGCATGGATGTATATTCCGCAACCCCCATAGGCATAGGAACTGGGGGTTGCCTCTCGATTGTAAGTCCGACCATCCCTGGGGGACTGGGGGGCGGGAGTGGTTCCTCGGATGTAAGTCCGGCCACTCCTGATGGCCTAGTGATCGGGAGTGGCATCACGGGAATAAGTCCGGCCACTCCCTGCGACTTGAGGGTAAGTGTAGTCACATCAGTGGGCCTGGGCGGAAGAGAAGTCCTCTCGGGAGTAATTTCGGGAAGCCCCGGATGCCTATGAGAAAGTTCAGCCACCATCGGGAGCCTGGTCTTCGGATGTGGACTTTCGGGGGTACATTTGATCACTCCCGATGGCCTAGGGGTCGCGGGTGGCATCTCGGGGGTTTGTCCGGACACCCGTATATGGTAAATCAAGTTAACCTCTGCCCAGATATGGCCTCTAAACGATAAATCCGGCCAAACTCGGCGCGGATATGGCCTGAAAACGGTAAATCAGGCCAGGATATGGTCTCTAAACGGTAAATCCGGCCACTTTTGGCCCATATTTGACCAATAAACCGGATATGGTCTCTAAACGGTAAAAACGATTCATGGACTCTGAACGATAAATATGACTATCCTCGGTCCGTATATGACTTCTAAACGGTTAAACTGGCTACCCTCGGCTCGTATATGTTCTCTAAATAGTAAATCCGGCCATCCATGACCAGTTTAAGGCCTCTAAAGGATAAATCCTCGGCCCGTATATAGCCTATAAACTGTAAATCCGGCCAATTTAGGAACAGATATGGCCTCTATATGGCACTTACGATCAATATTCGACCATTTTCGACCCAGATATGGCCTCTAAACGGTAAATCTGGCAACTTTCGGCCCATATATAGTTTATGAAAGGTAAATCAGGCCACATTCAGCCCAGATGTGGCCTCTAAATCATTAATCCGACCACTTTCGGCTAATGTAGCTTCTAAACTGTAAATCAGGACTATTGGCCCATATATATCCTCTTACCGGATTTACCGTTAAGAGGCCTTAACTGTCCGAAAGTGACTGGATTTACCATTTAGAAGTCATATCTGGGCCGAATATAATCGAATTGACATATCTGGTCAAAAAATAGCGAATTTACCGTTTAGAGAGCATATATTAGCCGAAAATGGCTGCGTTTACCGTTTAGAGGCCACATCTGGACAGATAATGATGGGATTTACCATTTAGAGTCCATATCTGGGCTTAAATGGCCGGATTGACCGTTTAGAGGCTGTATCTAGGACGAAAGTAGTCGAGTTTACCGTTTAGAGGCCATACCAGGGCCGAAATTAATCGGATTTACCGTTTAGATGCCATATCTTGCCGAACAGACTTACAATTTACAGGCCATATCTGGGCCGAATATGTCTATATTTTCCATTTAAAGGCCATATATGAACCCAAAATGATAGGATTTACCGTTTAGATGCAATATATAGGCCGAAATTTGCCTGTTTTACCATTTAGAGGCCATATCTGGATCGAAAATGGACGGATTTACCGTTTAAAGGCCATATCTGGGCAGAAAGTGGTCAAAATTTCCGTTTAGGTGACCGTCTGGGATGAAAATGACCGGATTGACAGTTTAGGAGCAATAACCGGTCCGAAAGTGACTGGATTTACAGTTTAGAGGTCATATCTGTCATATCTGGGACGAAAATAGATGGATTAATCGTTTAGAGACCGTATCTGGGACGAAAGTAGCCGGATATACCGTTTAGAAGATATGTCTGAGAAGATATGTCCGAAAGTAGACGGATTTACTGTTTAGATTTCATATTTGGTCCGAAAATTGCCGGATTTACCGTTTAGAGGACATATCTGGGCTGAAAGTGGACAGGTTTACCGTTCAGAGGACATATCTGGGCAGAAAGAGACGAGATTTACCGTTTCGCGGCTATATATTCATCGATAATGGCCGGATTAACTATTTATAGGCCATATCTGGGCTGAATATGGCGGGATTTACCGTTTAGCTGCCATATATGGGCCGAAAGTGTCCGGATTTACCGTTTCGATGATCTATCTGGGCCGAAAGTGGCCGGGTTTATCGTTTAGAGGCCATATCTGGACCGATAGTAGCATGATTTACAGTATAGAGGACATATATGGGCCGAAAGTGACGAGAGGCCTTATCTGTTCGAAAGTGGTCGGATTTACCGTTTAGAGTCTATAGCTATGATGAAAATGGATTTATTGTTTAGAAGACATATCTGAGCAGAAAGTGATCTAAATTTCCGTTTATAGTTAATGGATTTACCGTTTAGTAACCATCTGGGCCGAAAGGATATTTTAATAATATTTATTATTGAAATTATTCTTTATTAATTTTAACATATAGGTTTTATTATTTTTTTAATATATAGGTATATTTATGTTTATAGTGTGATTTTCTAATTCTATATATTCTTTAATTGGGGCTGTGTGAACTATTTCACAAACTTCATCATATGAGATTAGTTTAATTATAATTTTTTTAGTTTTGATAATTTTAAGGGAAAGATATTCTTTTTTGGATTTTATGAAATGGCATGTTAAGTCCATTATTTTTGGTATTTTTTATAAGAGTGTCAGCGGGATTGAATCGTAGGCCGATAGCTTTTGTTGAGTCAGAGTTAGTTCCTGGGTTTAATGTGGAGTATTTTAGAGGGGTGTTTGCTTTGATTTTTATAGCTGAGTATATGATTATTTTTTTATGTATTTAATAGTGGGAATATTAACTAATTTAATTGGGTTATGATGATCGTGGTCTTATATTAATTTAATAGGATTTTTAATTAATTTAATACGTGGGATATTATCACGGATGATGAGTTAATATATTTATGTTGAAAGATTATTTTACATTTTATTTTAAATTTTATGATTTTTATTTTGTTATTCAGGTTTATATTTGTATTTATGTAGGAAAGGATTAATAAGTAGGGGATAGGAGAAAGAATAAAAATAGTATAACGGTATTTTAAAAATAGTAATTGAAGAGATTAATTTAATGTGTGTACGTATATATATATATATATGTATATTAATTTAAGTATTATTGAATATCGGGATTAATATTTTTGGTTGATAGATTATTTTGGGAATTAAGGAAAATTAAAAATTAAGATGATGTGTTTATATTATATGATAAAAGTTAGGGGGTAGGTTAATGTAAATTAAAATATTTGGGAAAATTAAGATAAGTTGAGAGGGGAATAAAGAGGTTAGAGTTATATTATATATTTATATATGATGATATTGTTATTGTAAAATTAATCTATAGTTAAAATAGATAAATAAAAATATATTATGCGAAGTTGGGTGAAATTAGGATAATTAGTAAAAGTAAAAATAATATTGGTATATAATAATAAATTAATAGAAAATTTAACTTTCTTTAATATATTTATCTTTAATATGTTTTCTAAACATAAACTTATTCAGGATCATTAATTTTAAATATATTTAAATGATTTAAATGTTGTAAATTATATGGACAAATTTCTAAGAGAAGTTGTTAGATGGGATATTTAAATAATTTAATAGAATAATATATTATAATGGAAATTATTGGTTGTAAATTAAAAATAATAAAATATAGTTAATAGCTAATAAATAATGTCAAAAATTATATGTATATAATATAGTTAAAGAGTTAATTAGGTTATAGAGGTTTAATAGAACAGTGTAAGATAAGGATAAAAGTTAAAGTTTTAAGATAATGCTAGAACAGGGGAAGATGGGAGTTAAGGGGCTGTTTAAGAATGTGATTTAAGTAATTATTTAGTAATTACTAGTTGGTGGGAAAGATAAAGAATAAGAAATTTATAAATAAATAA
This sequence comes from Atta cephalotes, assembly GCF_000143395.1. Lineage (NCBI taxonomy): Eukaryota > Metazoa > Arthropoda > Insecta > Hymenoptera > Formicidae > Atta > Atta cephalotes. The sequence goes on along the minus strand of NW_012130101.1, from coordinate 2,948,126 downwards.
TAAATTTTCATATTTTATAGTTTAGGGGCAAGAGGGCAAAAAATAAGAAATAAGTCATAGTAAGGATTTGACTAATAAGGATATATGGATCATCAATTAATTGGGCGCCTGACCAAGTTAAGAGAATAAATGTATTAATAATTATTCAAAATATTAGTTGATTAGATAGAATTATACATGAAGGAAGGGAGTAAATAGATTTAGTGAGGTGAAGGGTATATAAAATTAAAATTGATATAGTAAAGGCAATTACTAAAGTTTCTTAGGGATAGACTGGAGAATAGCATAGGCAAAAAGGAAGTATCATTCAGGTTGATATCATTCAGGTGAATATAGATATGTGTATCTAAACGATTAGCAAGGGTAAAATTATCTGGGTTTCTGAATATATAAGGGTATTGAAGGATAATAAGAAGAAAAATAGATAATATAACATTAAAACCTTATAATAAAATAGATCTTTAAAGGTAAAGTTAGTGGAATAGGATTTTATAAAGATCTCTATTTATTTCCGTAAGATTTGAAGATCCTGTAAGATGTAGAAAGAATAGATGGAATATAAATAAAAGAATAATGAAAAGTAGAATGAAGTGAAAGGAGAAAAATCGGTTTAATGTAATTTAATAGAATTATTAATTGAAAATCCACCTCAAATTCGTATGACTAATGTATTTTCAATATACGGGATATAAAATTAGTTGATATAAGATTAGTAATTACTGTAGCTACCCAGAATGATATTTGTCCTCAAGGGAGTACATAGCCAAGGAAAGCTGTAGCTATTGAAAGTAAGAAAATTGTTACACCAAATATTCAGGTATATATTAAGTTAAAAAAAAAGAGTTGTAATAAATATTTCCAATGTATAGATATATTCAGCTAAAGAAAAAAGAAGCTTCATTTATATGGATATTACGAATGATTCAGCGATTAGATACATTTTGAATAATATGAATGATTCTATTGAAGGCAATTGAAATATTAGGGCAGTAAAGAATTGAGAGAAAAAGTCGCCTGATGATTTGAATTAAGAGAAAAATACCAAATAAGGAAATAAAGTTTCATCAGTAGAAGATATTAATAGGTGAGGGGAGGTTAATTAGAGAGTGGTTAATTATTTTAGTAAATTTTTCATATTTTTATTTTAATAGATATAAAAAGTAAGGAAAATAACATTTTTTGAATAAATGTAGGGATATTTCATAATATAGGAAATTGTATTGATTTTATTACATAAGATATAAAGAAAAATATAAATTGATGATAATATTATTAAAATAATAAATTTTAAATATTTAAATTTTAAAATATAATAATTAAATAACAGGATTTTATATATAATTTAATAATTAATATTAGTATTTTTAAATTTTTTTATGAAAGATTTAGAGGAGAGGTAGTAATTAATGATGAATTAATGTTTATAGATAGGAATTAAGTATAATAAAGGTATAAAGAGTGGAGAGAAGGAAGAATTACAGATGTAGGATGTAGAAAGATAATAATTGGAAGAAAAATATTAAAATATGATTTATTATATTATGTATTAATAATTTTATTTTGATAGCTATTATTTTATTTAAGAAATTTAATTGATTTTTCGTAAAGAAGAGGATTTAATTGACAAATTTTAATAATTATAAATGTAGCTATAAGTAAAAATAATATACAAATAAAGGTAAAATTATTATAGAGATATAAATAGTTGTTAAAAATATTTTCGAATATTTTTTTGTTAGTGTTGATAATAAAATTTATATTGGAAATATAAAAATTTAAGAAAATTAAGTGAAATTTATTATTAGTAAGAAAAGTCGGAAAAGTAGAAATATTTAATGAGGAATAAGACTGTGTTTATCAAGAATGTTAATATAAGTATGGGTTTAATATAAAAATTATTTTTTATATTACAGATTAATCTTGTAAAATATAAAAAGATAATAAGTAATCCTCTAATTATGGTAAAGAATAAGATAATTGCGTAGTTTTTTGATCAGAAAGATATATTAAGAAAAATTAATGAGGAGTAAATTATTAATAAAATAATTATAGAACTGATATTAAATAAATTAATTAGTATAATCAAAGTAATGAGTAATAATAGAGAAAAAATAATTAATAAAAAAATATTTAGAAAATTTAGTGATAAGTAGAAGAGGGATAGATAGAAAATAAATAAATAAAAGAGGAGGTTTGGATTAATCGATAAAGAAGAGATAAGACAAAGAATAGTTAAGGAGTGAGAATATTAATTTTGGAGATTAAAGGTATAAATGAGAATATATTTTTTTGATTATTTGTTTTAATAAGAAGAATTTATATCTTTTAATTTACAAAATTAATATTTTTATTATTAAATTATAAAACATTTTTTTAGATTATTATAATTTATATACAATTTTTTTTTATTTCTTTAATATTATTAGTGTTAATATATAAACATATATTAATTATATTAATATAGTTCAGTGGGAGTAAATATATCAATAATTGTTTATATTATAATAATAGAAGTAACAATAGAATTCTATTTAGTTTATTATTTAATTTTTAGTGTTTGGGAGAGTGTATTGAGATTAGGGTTATTAGTTATAATTGTTCGATTTAGAGGTAATGATTCATATTATATATTTAATTTTAGGAAATTTTAAAATTAAGTTGTTAGTTGATAATTTTTATTTAGTTTAAATTTTTAGTTTTATTTATTTTGTTTAATTAATTTCTATTGTTAATTTTTTGTAATATTATTTATATGTTATATGTGTGGTAGTATAATTTTTATGTAGGGAAAGTAAGTTTTATTTTATTTATTGTAATAATAATTGTCATATAATTAATGTATTTAGAAAAAATATAATTAGATTTTTAGTTATTTAAAATACTTAAATATTTAATTAATAGTAAAAAAATTTTGATAAAATTTATTATATTAGTTATATTTATGAATTTAATAGTTATATATAATAATAATTATTATATATATATAATAATATATATAATATAATAATAATAATTATATTTTATTATAATTTATGTTATTTATATGGGTTTTTAATAATTTTTATATTTATATATAAGGATATTTAATGATTTAATATTATAATAAGATTGGGGTGTAATTATTATTCAATAATATTAGTAATTAAGATTTTGGATTTTGGATTTAATATTTAATATTTTGTGTTTAAATGAAAGTAGTGGGATAAAATTATTAATTTTTATTAATATATTATTAGTATTAATTATATTTTTTATATTTATAGATTTGAATTTATTTTATTTAATATTTGGAATTAGGTTAATTCCTACTTTTTTTTAATTATTTATTGGGAAAGGAATCCAAAACGATTAAGTGCTGAGTATTATATAATAATATATATATTATTAATTTCATTTCCATTATTAGTTTATATTTTTAATATATATATATATATATATACATATATATGGATAACTGTGAAGTTTAGATTAATAGTGCGAATTACAGGTAGTTATAATTTTACTTTTTGAGGATTTTTAATAATTTATACGGCCTTTTTTATTAAAATACGTATTTATTTATTTCATGTTTGATTACCTAAGATTCATGTAGAAGCCCCGGTATACGGGTCAATAGTTTTAGCTGGCATATTATTAAAAATAGGAAGATATGGGTTAATTCGATTAATACAGATATATTATAAAGTTGGAGTTAAATATGGATATATTATTTTTCGAGTAAGAATTATTGGGAGAATTATTGTGGGAATTTTGTGTTTAGTTCAGGTTGATATAAAAAGAATAGCTTATTCATCCGTAATTCATATAAATTTAATGTTATGTAGGTTAATAACTTTTTATAAAGTAGGAATATTAGGAAGGTTTAATGATAATTTCTCATGGATCGTGTTCTTCAGGGATATTTTATATAGTAAATTTATATTATGAACGATCGGGGATGCGGTTGTTATTTTTAAATAAGGGTATAGTGAGAAATTTACCTACAGTTATTATATGTTGATTTTTATTTTGTATTATAAATTTTTCTTTTCCTTTGTCATTAAATTTTATTGCGGAAATACTAATATTAATAAGAATTGTAAATTGAGATATTAGGATAATAATGTATTTAATATTGTTTCATTGTTTTAGGAGTTATTACTTATTCGTTATACTTATTTTCATATATTTATCATGGGAAAAATATTTATTATGAAAATAAAGGTTTATGATTCAAGTTTAAAAGAGTATATGATTTTAGTTATACATTTTTTTCCTTTATTAATATATTTATTAAATTTAATTATATTTATATAAATTGAATGGTAGAGATAGATTAGGGGAGTGATTGTTGTTTAAGGATAGAGAGGGAAAATTGTTAGACTAATTAGTAAGTAGATAAGTTAAATAAGACATTAAAAATATTAAGGTATATAGAGATAAGTGTTAATTAATTTATTTAAATAGTTTATAAAAAATATTAATTTGTGAGATTAAAAATATTTTAAAAGTTAGAAAGTCTTAAATTATTTTAAATATATTATTTTTTATATATATGTTTTGAGCATTTATTATTTTAAAAATAATAAGAATAAGTTTTTATTATTTAGATTTAATAGTAATTTTAGAGTGAGTTTAGTTTTTGAGTTTAATGCTATAAATTTAAAATTTATTATATTAATTGATTGAATTTCTATATTATTTATTAGATTTATTATATTAATTTCTTCAATAATTATATATTATATAGAGTAACTTATATGAATATGGAGAAGTATATTAATCGATTTAATTATTTATTGTTATTTATTTTATCTATATTGTTTTAATAGTAATTAGTCCTAACGTTATTAGGATTTTAGTTGAGACAGATTAGGGATAGTATCAAATTGTTTATTTATTTATTATCATAATTACATATTTTATAATTCTGGGATAATTACGGTGTTATTCAATCGAATTGGAGAATTTTAATAGCAATTAGAATAATGATGATAGTTGGGAGGTGAGATTTAGTAATATTTAAGGGTGGGTAGGATTTAATTTTATTAATAATGTTAGCTACCATTACTAAAGGGGCTCAAATTCCTTTTTCTGTGTGATTGCCCTTAGCTATAGCTGCTCCTGTATCAGCTTTAGTACATTCTTCAACTTTAGTAACTGCGGGGGTGTATTTAATAATTTGTTTTAATAGTTTTTTAATAGAAACAAATGTAAGAGTAGTGTTAAGTTTTATTTCTATTTTAACTATATTTATATCAGGAGTTATAGCTAATTTTGAGAATGACTTTAAAGAAATTATTGAATTATCAACTTTAAGGCAGTTAGGATTAATAATAATAATTTTAAGGTTTCGGATAATAGCTTATTATCATTTATTGATACATGCAATTTTTAAATCTATATTATTTATAGCTGCGAGGGCTGTAATTTATTTAATAAAAAATATTCAAGATATTCGATTATTAGGAAATTTAAATGAAATGATTCCTTATGTAATACTAAAATTATTGATTTCTAGGAAGGCTTTAAGAGAGGTGCCCTTTATGGCTGGATTTTATAGAAAAGACTTGATTATAGAAATTATTTATGGGAGGAGAGGATTAAATATATTTATGTTTGTATTAATATAATCATATCATTATCGTTAATTATATCTTCATTACGATTTTTTTATTATTTATTTTTTAATAGAAGATTAAAATTTTATAGTTATATATGTTAAAGATGATAAATTAATTAATATATCTACAGTTATTATAATGTCATTGAGGATTATAGTAGGATCTTAAATTGAATTTTTTATTTTGACTATTATATAGTTTATTATCTTCTTTAGAAAAATTAATTACTTTAGGAGGTTGTTTAGTCGGAATTTTAGTCATAGGGGTAGTAATTATTATAAGAAAGTTTTTAAAGTTATATTATTATATATATTTTTTTAGATCTATATGATTTTGACTAGGGCATATAGATTAGTTTATAAGCCGGTTAATATATATTGGGTAATACTCTCAGAATTAGATAAGAGTTGAGTAGAATTTATAAGAAAAATTTTTATTATTAGATTTATAAAAAAAAATTTAATTATATTTATTATAAGTTACATATATTTATATTTATTTTTGTTTATTTCAGAGTTATAATATTTATATTTATTTAAAAATTTATTTAATTTAAATAGCTTATAATTAAAGTATATTATTGAAAATATTAAGAAAATTTTTATTTAAAATTTTTAAATAAATTAAAAAATTAAATTAATTTTATAATGAAAATATAATGTTTTTTTAAAACTATATTTAAAAAGTAATATGAATAAAATTTTCATAAAATTATGAATTAGAAGTTCGTTTTTATTTAATTTACTTCCATTAGAAGGTTAGATATCCAATGTTTATTATTAAAAATAATATACCTCTTATTTGGTTTTAGTTAAGATTGGGAAAGATTTAAAGGAGAGGATTGGAAGGAAAGGGAATATGGGAACATACAAATTAAGTATGATTAATGATAAAATAAGTAATAGTATTTTTAAAGTTAATGGATTGAAGAAATAAAATTTATTTATTTATTAATTGTAATAAGAGATTAAAGTAGAATAATAATAAAAAAAATTCTTACATTTATAATTATATTAAATCAATAGTTTAATTCGAAGTTAAAGTGTAAAATATTACTTTAAGAATTATTATGAAAAAGTGGTATAGGATTAATTATAAAAATGATTATTATGGGACAGGTTTAAGCTATAAAGTGTGTCTGTAGAATGTTGACGAGGAAGGGGGTCAGATTTTAGGGGATCGATTTTAAATAAAAATAACTATTACTTTAAGATATAATATAGTAAATATTATTTTTTAATGCAATTAAAATGTTATATATTAACTAATATCCTTTTGTTATTAGAAAAAAAATTTTGATTAGATTTGCTATAATTTGTTAAGAGAGAAGTAAAAGTTTAGTTTAGTTGAGGGGTAAAGGGGGAAGAATTTTCATTATTTATTTACATTGTTTTTCAATTGAGAGAATATTCATTACATTCAATGTAAAGGCCAATAATTAGAATGAATATAAATGTAAATGAGTAAGAAATAATAAAGGGATTAAAATTTGAGATAAAAATTAATGGAAGAAGAAGAGCAATTTCAATACCGAAAATTAAGAAGATTAGTCTAATAATAAAAAATTGGGTTCTAAAAGGCAATCGAGCCCTAGATGATGAGTTAAATCCGCATTCAAATGGGGATATTTTTTCTTTATTTAAATTAGCTTTTTGGAGATAATAAAGTTAATAAAAAATAAGATGGAAGATAAGATAAATAAAAAAATGATGAATCAAATAATATTTATGATTATTTATATTAATTTATTTAAATTTTTAAATTGGAAATTAAATGTAATAATATATATATTATAAATACATAAGTATTAAAAAATATATAAATATGTAATATATAATTAATATTAAGAAGAGTTTAGGGAGTAGAAAGAAATTAATTGTTTTAAGTGTATTTGTGTGGAAGTAAGATTTAGTTTAGGAATAAATATAAAAAAATAGGTGACGTTATAAATAAATTATATTAAAATCTTCAGAGATGAATAAGAATAATCAAACTATATCTACAAAATGTCAGTGTCAAGATGCTGCCTCAAATCCAAAATGGTGATACACTGAAAAATGTATTTTATGAAGTCGAATTAGACATATTGAGAGGAATAAGGTTCCAATAATTACATGAATTCCATGTAAAACCAGTAGCAATAAAAAAAGTTGACCCGTAAATTGAGTCAGCTATAGTAAAAAGGGCATTAATATATTCAATTAGTTGAAGAAGGAAAAAATAAATTCCAAGGATAATTGTTATTAAAAGACTTTCTTTCTTTCATTTATATTTTTATTGATTAGGGCATGATGAGATCAGGTAACAGTTAAGCTTAATAAGATTAAAATAATAGTATTAAGAAGGGAAATATCAAAAGGATTAAATGGAAAAATACCTTTAGGGGATCATGATTGGCCAATTTCAATTCTGAGGACTAATGAAGAATGAAAGTATGCTCAGAAAAAAAAAATAAAAAAGAAAATTTCTGAAACAATAAATAAAATTATTTCTATTTTTATACCTTTAAAAATATCAATAGAATGGCATCCTTGATAAGTAGCTTCACGAAGAACATCTCGTCATAAATATATACAAATTGAAGTACCTGGGATTGAGAATGATAAAATAGGAGAGTAAAAATTATGAAATCAGCTAACAGTACAGAGTAGGTTATTAAAAATACTAAAAGAAATAATCAGAGGTCAGAGAGAGGGGTAACTGAATGGAAGGGGTGATTATGATTATGATTTGTCATAAAATTAAGAATTAAAAATAGAGATTGATATTTGTTAAATTTCTTTATTGTATAAGGTTGATAAAATGGAGAATACGTAAGCTTCAATTATAGATACTGAAATGTCAAAGATAAAGTAAAATTTGAGTAAAAATTAAAATGAAAAGTATAAATGGATTAGAAATATTTAATCCTGAGGAACCTAGGAGGATTAATAGTAAGTGACCTGCAATTATATTTGCAATTAGAAGAATAGATAATGTTAAAGGGCGAATAATTAAGGGCTAATTGATTCGATAATAACTATAAATGGTATTAGTGTAATGGTATTAGTGTAATGGTATTAATATAAAAGAAGTTCCGGATGGGTTAAATGGATTAATAAGTTATTTAAGTAATTTATAATTCTATATAATATTAGCCCCATTCAAAGTCTAAGTGATATAGAAAGACAAAATCTTATGTGACTTGAAGCAGTGAAGATATAGGAGAAAAGTCCTAGAAAATTATTAAAAAAAAGAATAAGATAAGAATTAGATAAGTCTTATAAAAATAATAATATTTGAAAAAGTATAATAAATTAAGATTTTAAATTCATTAAAAATATAATTAATAAATAAATTTCATAAATATGTAATTCGGGATGGTAATAATCAGTGGTAAGGTAAGATAAATAAGAAAATAAAAATACTTAATCAATTTAAGGATAAGTTGGAAGAAGTGGTAGGGTCAAAAATATGAAAGAGATTTATTATCATAATCAATTTCAAAAAAAATTTTCATGAGATTTATATTGATGCTGAATTTATTATTATTAGGTTTATAGAATAAATTAGAGGGTGGTAATATAAAAAAATATATAAAAGAAATTAAAATAAATATTAATATACTTAAAAAAATTAATGTAAAGATTCATTAAAGGCATTATTTGTGGCATAAAAAAAATGTTATTTTATAATAAATAATGTTTTTAAATTAATAATTTAATGTTATTTAATTAACTAATTTTTAAAAGATAATAGGGGAATAAATATTTTTTATTAATAACTTAAATGAATTTATTTAATAAATTGAGATAATAAATAATTATAAGTAAAGGGCGATAATTATATAAGTAAAAAGTTAAATAAGACAGATAAGGGATAAGTTAAAAAATAAAAATTGATACATATAAGTATAAATTATTATATAAAGAATGGCGTTATTTTTAAAAGAATATTAGTTAGTAGAAAATTTAAAAATAGATATATTTAGTTTTGTATAATTTTAAATAAAAATTATTTTCCTCGGATTATTAAGCTAATAGGGAAAATAGAGGAAAGAGTTATTTTTTAATAATAATTAATAAGTAAATAAATTATTAGGTGTACAACTTTGCTTCCGCCGTTTTTTTTCCGAAATTCGAGGCTTTATTGTATAAAACTGGTTATACATTTATAATTCAAAGTATTGTCCATAGCTAGTCACTACTTTCTCCCATCTTTCGGATAGTGTATGAATCCCGCGTCGAAAAAATTGGTCATCTTTTGAGGCTATTTACGAATTGATCCAATTTTTTACTTCTTCATAAGACCGAAAGTGCTGGTCAGCCAGGTCGTGTGCCATTGATCGAAACAAGTGATAGTCAGAGGGAGCAACGTCTGCAGAATACAGCGGGTGGGGTAGGATCCCCATTTCAACGTTTCCAAGTATGACCGCAACATGGGGTCGAGCATTGTCATGCTGCAAAATCACTTTATCGTGTCTCTCGTTGTATTGCGGCCGTTTGTCTTTCAATGCTCGGCTCAAACGCATCAATTGCGTTCGATACCGATCGCCTGTGATTGTTTCAGTCGGTTTTAACAGTTCATAATACACTACGCCGAGTTGGTCCCATCAAATACAGAGCATGACCTTGGACATCAAAATCACCGTTCTTGAAGCGTTGAAACCATTCACGACACGTTCTTTCACTAATAGTGGCCTCACCATAAGTATTTGAGAGCATTCGATGAGCCTCAGCCGCAGATTTCTTCATATTGAAGCAAAAAATTAAAACCTCCCGCAAATGACGAGAATTTGACTGTAATTTGACGTAAACTGACATTTTCAATCGAGAATAATTTTATGATGCAGACACAAATCGACTAATGTTTCTATGGGGTTTTGTTGACAGATGCCCAAGTTTATTGTATGACGTCTATGATCTATTTATTTCGATCACCACTTATCGCTAAAGCCATCTATAGGAAAACGGCGGAAACAAAGTTGTACATCTAATAATTAGTTTGAAAATAAAGATTTTTATATCAATTTTAATAAAAATTATTTTAAAAGGCATTGAAGAAACTATTTTTAGTTGAGTTTGGATAAAAGTTTCTCACTATATTCTTATTTAAACCAATAACCGTCTCTCCGATCGCTCATAATATAAATTTACTTTATAAAATATCCCTGAAGAACACAGTCCATGAGAAATTATCATTACACACCTTCCTAATTTTCCTACTTTATAAAAGTTATTAACCTACATAACATTAAATTTATATGAACTACTAAATTTATATGAATAATCTATTAGTCTTTTTATATCAACCTGAATTAAACACAAAATTCCTACAATAATTCTCCCAATAATTCTTACCTTAAAAATAATATATTCATATTTAACTCCAACTTTATAATATATCTCTATTATTATAATATATTAATCGAATTAACTCATACTTTACTATTTTTAATAATACGCCAGCTAAAACTATTGACCCGTATACCGGGGCTTCAACATGGG
>NW_012130101.1:2926994-2932765 GCF_000143395.1 Atta cephalotes | reverse complement strand
TTATATATATATATATATATATATATATATATACACAATAAATTAATCTCTTCAATTATTATTTTTAAAATACCATTATATTTTTATACTTTCTCCTATCCCCTACTTATTAATCTCTTCCTACATAAATACAAATATAAACTTAAATATCAAAATAAAAATCATAAAATTTAAAAGGTAAAATAATCTTTCAACATAAATATAACTCATCATACCGCATTCGTGGTAATTCCCTATGTATTAAATTAATTAAAAATACTATCAAATTAATATACAACCACGATCATCATAATCCAATTAAATTAGTAAATATTCCCAATATTAAATACATAAAAAAAATAATCATATCATACTCAGCTATAAAAATCAAAGCAAAAACCCTTATAAAATACTCGCATTAAATCCTGGAACTAACTCTGACTCATCCTCAACGAAATCTATCGGCCTACGATTCAATTCCGCTAACACTCTTACAAGAAATATCAAAAATAATGGGCTTAACATTAACCCATATCATATATATACTTGCCAGTTCATAAAATCCAAAAAAGAATATCTTTCCCTTAAAATTATCAACACCAAAAAAATTATAATTAAACCAATCTCAAATGATGAAGTTTGTGAAATAGCTCGCACAGCCCCAATTAAAGAATATATAGAATTATAAAATCACTCTATAAATATACCTATAACTGTTAAAATAATGATTAAAATTAATAAAGAATAATTTAAATAATAAATATTAGTAATATATCGGCCCAGATATGGCCTCTAAACGATAAATCCTGTAACTTTTTGCCTAAATATTATGTATAAATGGTAATACGGCCCAGATATGACCTCTAAACGGTAAATTCGGTCACTTTCGGCCCAGATATGGCCACTAAACGGTAAATCCAGTCACTTTCGGCCCAGAAATTGCCTCTAAACAGTAAATCCGGGCAATTTCGGCTCAGATATGTCCTCTATATTGTAAATCCGGTCTCTAAATGGTAAATACCGCCACTATTGATCTAGATATGGCCTCTAAATGAGAAATCCGATCACTTTCGGTCCAGATATACCCTCTAATCGGTAAATAAGTCTACTTTCGACCCAGATATGGTCACTATACGGTAAATATGGTCACTTTCGACCCAGAAATTGGCTCTAAACAGTAAATCCAGGCAATTCTGGCTCAGATATGTCTTTTATATTATAAATCCGGCCACTTTCGAATCACACCTGGTCTCTAAACGGTAAATTCAGCCTCTTTCGGCCCAGATGTGGCCTCTAAACGTTTAATCCGGCCACTATCGGTTCAGATATAGCCTCTAAACGGAAATTTATATCTCTTTCTGCTCAGATATGGCCTCTAAACGGTAAATCCAGTAACTTTCTATCCAAATTGATTCTGAACGGTAATACAGCCACTTTCGACGATATATGGCTTCTAAACGCTATACCGTTTAGAGGCCATATAACGCCAAAAGTGGCCGTATTACCGTTTAGAGGCAATATTTGGATTTTTAGTAGCCATATATTGGCCGAAAGTGACTAGATTTACCGTTTATAGATCATAAGGTTGTAAGAGGTCATAAGGATCGAAAGTGGCTGGATTTACCGTTTAGCGGCCGTATCTATGCCGAAAATGGACGGATTTATTATTTAGAGGCTATATCTGGTCCAATTGTAGCCAGATTTACCGTTTAGAGGCCGTATTTGTGCCAAAAGTGGCCGGATTTACCGTTTAGGTGCCGTATCTGGGTCAAAAGTGTCCGGATTTATCGTTTAGAGGTCCTATCTGAGCATAAGTGTCCGGATTTACCGTTTACAATTTCGCCAACTTTAATAAAGACAAGGATCATTCACGTTTACTATGAGCCCTAAACTTTTCAACTTTTGACTCAATTTGTCGTGTCACTGCCTTCCGACTTGAATCCATACAAAACCCTCTTAAATCGGCAAGCATCTCCTCCTCCCTCGATCATCGTGAGCATAGCCAGAATACGAATATGAACCTCCACAGTATCTGGTGTTTTGATAATCATTCTCCTGAGCCTTTCCTTTAGCATCTCAGGCATCTCCATAACTTTTTCTTCGCGTTGACCATTGAGCTAAACAGTAACAACATCGAATTGCCAAACCTTTAATTTAAGCTTGGCAGCGAGGGCAATCCGTACTGTCTCCAACCTAGCAACAGGGGCGAATGTTTGGTGGTAATCAACTCCGAAACGTTGACTGTATCCCTTGACAACTAAGCTAGTCTTGTGTCATTCGATATTGCCATCTGAGTTATATTTGTTCGTCAATACAAATCTGCAATCAATAACATTCTGCTCTTCAGGTTTCTTGATGATATCCGATGTGTTGTCTTTTTAAAAGAGCTCATCATCTCATTTTCTACAGCCCTTTTCCACTCTTCACAATCCTTGCTTTCAAGAACTTCGTGAACAGATACTTCAGTTACATCGGCGAAGACATCATGTGAATCGGCTTCTTCTTCTCTATCTTCCTCTTCCGGATTTTTCTCAGCTTCCTTATTCGATAATCTCTGTTCTGAACAGCTTTCCTAGATCCTCTGACCCCTGGTATGAATTTGTCTACCAGGTGCTCGCCTTAGCACTTCACTTTGTGTCGCAGGTCATGCGGGGTATCAGACCTACAACTAGTTGAATAGGTACTGTAGAATTAATTTGAATTCAAGGTGAAAATCAATGTGTCCGCGCAGAGAACTTTCGATAGATTTTTCATCTAAGTCATTTGTATTTTTCTCCGTCAAATCATCTATTGTAATATTGACGAATCTTCAACTGTGTCATTTATTTCCTCTAAGAACGAACATTTCGAGCAATAATGATTTTATGCTTCGACGGGATCCATATCCGAAAGACTTTCGTTTCTCTAGGTTGTCCAACGAAGATACCCTCCAAAGATCGAGCCGACAATTTATCCTTTGTTGGATCTTTGTCTAAAACAAATACCTTCGAACCGAAGTTCCTCAGATTGTCATAACTCAGCAATTTGCCAATTCCATTTTTCAAATGAAATTTTTCCACTTAAGGCGCTTGCTGGCTTGCATCGGTTGCGTATGTAACACGCAGTGGCAATGGCGTCAATCTCGCTGTCAAGCCTGACTGTAGCATTAGACATCTAGCTATCATATCCTGCAAGGTACAATTGAACCTCTCAGCCATCCCGTTCTGCTGTGGAGTGTGAGGGACTGTTAGTCTGCACTCGATGCCGCTCTTCACCAGATATTGATCGAATGGTGTTGCAGTATTCCCTGTCGTTGTCTGACTGCAAATACTTTATCTGCCTTCCAGTCATCTGTTCATCATGGCCTGAACGTTTCAAATACACCACTCTTCTCTCATAGGAAGTACACTTCTTCTCATCCCGTACAATAAAGGTTACGAAGCACTGTTTAATGTCTGTGTACGATATATACCGACAATATCCGAATGCACATTCTTTAATGGCTCTGTGCAAGGATTTCGGTCCTCTTGAAATGGTAATTTCGTCATCTTTCCTCTTAGATACACGGTGCAACGCGATAACTTATCAATGTCCTTTAGACTTACATCCGAAGAAACACGGTCTCGAATCGAACACGCAAGATCACAAGCATTTAAATGACCCAATCGGTAATGCCACTTCAACAATTTGGAACACTCCGTCGCGGCCTTGACGCATTTCACATCTTCACGGATATAATATAAATCATCTTTACGGTCTGCTACAAGCTTTTCCAACTCCTTAATGTTACTGCAATGTTTATTATTTCTATATATTGCTCTTGATTTCACAGTTAAGTTCTCTATCCGATTTAAATCCGAATGTACCGAAAAATTTGCTATTTCATAAGTAATAAATTTTTCAATTGAAACCTGTACTCGTATTTTTTTTGTACTGTGTATAGCAGCGTTGTCTTAAAATATTTGTAAAATAACATTTTCTTCATGATTTTCTTCGATAAATAGAATTAAACAATCTTCTAATAAATCTAATAAGGAAATATATTTTTCTGCGTTCATTCTACAATTATACAAATTTTACATATTGACATCTTAGTATAACTAAATGCAGTCCACATCATCGAACATCCTCCGCCGAAAAATCTGGTTACTGCCTTATTAGTAAATCGTGCGAATAATATTTAAAACTGTCAGGTCCATGTAGGTTACTTTTTTTTCAGAAAATACTACTTTTTTATTCTTATGGCAAGTCATATGATTTCGAGCAAACTTTAATCTCGTTTTATAATCTTGAGTGTGAGAAAGCATCAATGACTTTTTATTCATTTTAAACTTTTATCTTGTTGTAGTATTTGTTGTACACATCATGTAGTCACTGGAAGTTTCAAAACTCTTGCTACTTCACCAGCAGTTTTATTCCTGGTTAGTATTTCTTTAAAATTCATGAATAATCACGCTTATTGTAAGTTTTATACTACGTTTGTATAATATGATTTTCACTCAAAAAATTATCTATAGAATTACTGAATCAATCAATTTGTTGACGATCTCTCAAACAGGAATATCTGCACGGTATGCTTATATGTATTTTTATTTGTTCTTTTGAACAGAAAAATTTTTCTCTGGTATTCTGGTAGAAGAAAAATTATTTTAAATTATCTTGAAATTATAATGTTATTCCTAATACTTACTACCCCTGAGAATAATGTTTCCGGTTTAAAAACAAATCACAATCATATATTAACACTGTTCTTATATAATAAATATTAAATATATTTAATTTTTATGCTTAAGTATTACTAATAGTTTACAAATCCATATTATTATATTTTTCATATATAATAGCATTATTTTTAAATTATAAATGTATAATTGCAAAGTAAGATGGCCAATTATTCGCAAGTAATTTTCCTTTAGACTTTAACTGTTCTAATCTAAAATTTTTTAAGTTTTAATTTCTGTAGCAATTTCGAAACATATACTTTTGTAATATTTATTTTGTAATATTTTAATATGCAATATTGTTTGTAATATTAAATTTATTCAAAAATATGACAAATGAATGTATCACTTGACACTAATATCTTTTTCATTATAAATATGATTTCAATGTTTAGCAATAACAATAGTACAATACTATATTTAACTATAACAACTACCAATAATATGTTTGCTGGAACAATTTCATCGCGGAATGACGTATCTTTTGACTAATTTTATATCTTTTAAAATATAGCAGCACGATAAAAAACTTTTCATACGTCATTATACATAAACGATTATACATAACTTATTTATAATATAACAGTTATAATATACCATATGAATAACCGTTTATATACAATTATTTATGAAAACTTTTTTACTAACCAGTTATATTTTAAAAAAGATAAGATCACTCAAAAGACATGTCATTCCATGATAAAAATTGCACCAGCAAACGTGTCATTGATAGAAGGTCATGCCAATAATGAGGATGATGTTAGAACTAAGCGATTAAATATTCATTTAACATATTTTCTAAATTAATATTATGATTACAGATAATATTACATATTACAACATAAATATTACAAAAACAAATGTTTCGCTATAAAAATGGGAATTTAAAAAGTTTAAGATTAGAACAGATCCCCAAAGTTTAAAGACAGAGTATTAGTTGTGAAATTATAATTAACCAACAATTTTTCTTGAATTTATACGTTAGAAAAAGAACAGCTATTATGCATGATAAAATGGGTAATAATATCAATTTGTAGAACATTAATAATATTTAAGTACAAATTAAATGTTAAAAACTTATGTATAATAAAT
>NW_012130101.1:2916482-2918979 GCF_000143395.1 Atta cephalotes | reverse complement strand
CCTCTCTCTCTCTCTCTCTCTCTCTCTCTCTCTCTCTCTCTCTCTCTCTCTCTCCCTCCTCTCTTTTTTTCGTATTGTGGCAGAATCTATTTCTTTTTTTTAATCAGTATTTCAGTATATTTTTCATCTCGTAAAATCATTGAGTTTTTTTGCAAAACGAACTAATACGGTTATTTTGTTACTTTACAAACATAATACTTCTACTAAATATTATTGTGCAGTTTCTCATAGTTTTTAACTAATATCATAAAATTAACTCCAAATTATAGAGTTTAACGTAGATTTACCTTTTTAAATAAATTATTATTTAACAATGTATTAGATGTATAGTCTGCAAAAAGTGACAAAAATTGAAAGTATACTTTACATTATTATACATGAAATAGTTCATAAAATCAACATTTGTAAAATCAACAAAACAATTTTATAATATAGTTTAAACGAAAATTTTTAAATTTTATCTTAATTATTTTTAAGAATTATTTAAAAAAAACAGTTTCCTTATTAAAATAATTTTTAGTTTAACACTAAGTTCTAAATCGCCACTAAGCTTTTTATATTACTTTCACAAATACAATATAGACAAATCTGTAATTTTTTAATTTTGTTAATAAATACGTGCAATACATCAATAAAATAATAATCATGATTTTTTATTGTTTCTTCAGTGGATTTCGCGTGCAGAAATTGAGAATTGTGATGGTTCTATCTAACGATTTCAAGAAGCGGCTTTTAGAACAAACCAGAAGTGATGGCGTCCACGATTTGGGATAATATCCGAGTCGTTCATATGGATCGCACCGCGATCCAGACAATTACGATGCTCGGAAACAGCTTCTATACGTACGACAATCGCGATCTGAGTCATTGTCAGATTTTTCCGGATCGCGGGCTTTAACAACCGATATTAATTCCGCAGTGGGAGGATTAACCCTGACAACGGGGAATTCCTTGGCGGCACTCGCTCGGATTCATTTGCATCGGCCACGAGCTTAATCGCCCGCATCCATGGTCGATTGAAGAAGTCGCGCGCTCGATTCTCGAGAGGAGCCGATGTCGCTTAACGGATCCACTATGCTCGGGAATGCGCTTGCTTCCATGCCGGTATCTCTGCTAATTGTACCGTATCTTTCGACACGAGTCGTCGAGCACTGGAGTCGAGATCTGTCTCGATGACTCCGCAACCTTTTCGCTTTCCGTTAGGCCAATAAAATATCCTCTTTGTCCGAGGATAGATTATACATAATTATTAGATAGATGTGTACGATTATTTCTCGCATCTTTTTTTATTATATATATTTATTATATATTTATAGTCATTTAATTAAACTCATTCTCATGAGTTTCTATTTCTGTAGAGCAACAGATTCCTCCAAATTCACTCGCGTCCTTTGCAAACTTCTTCTCAAGCTCCGCTTATTTGTCGGTGACACATATCTGGCCAACATAATCGTGTTCTGCTCTCGGACTCTTCGCATGCATGAACACGTAAAATGCCGATTGCCATTCGTAATCGCAGTTTGAATCGTTAGCGGAGATGCAGAGATTGGCCAAACTCGTCGAGTTGATAAACAAATTGTTTCATATTCCGAGCCGCGCTCTTATCTGACGCGATTTAAATCTCGCTACTTAGGCGATCGTTTCGATGATATTTCTCTGACTGAAGAATGAAATACTCAACAAAATTTCTAATGGCGGATAAATAAAAGAAGGAAAAGGCAATTTCACGAGATAGTCAATAAGATCTGTTAGTTCAGAATTAGAGTTAGTTTAGAATTAGAGTGCATTTAAAGTCGCGTTTCTTTTAAAGAATTCAACCCGTTATTTCTCAGAAAGCAGTCTCAAATCGTAATAAACGTATTTTGACATAGTCAATTTAATATTCGAAAGTAAATTTTATTCTTCAAATAAATATTAAAAATGTTTTTTAACTGAAAATTAATAATAGTATTGAAATTTATGAAAAAATTAAAATTTATTATATGTAATATATGTATATGAATTTCTCGCATATTTTCGCGAATTCGAATTTATAGTAAATAATATTAAGTTTCTCTTCAAAATTGCTTTCAATCAAATGAAATTAATCTTCAGCGATGTTAGTGAAAATAAAGCATTAGATATGCAAACGTAACCATTCATTGAAATAATTTGGTGGTGAAGTACTTTGATGAATACCTATGTAATTTAGATCGCCACTATTCCTATTCGATATATCGTTATTTCATACAAAAAAATTGTTTTAGTATAAAAATATAAAATATATTGAATAGAAGCAGTGGTGATTTAAATTAAACTAAAATTTGAACATATAGATTAATAGTGAAGATTGATTACATATACTGTATTATATTATGTTAAATATTTACGTTAAACAATTAGTATCAATAACTCACTTCATGATTGCTGCGTCGCTTGATGTCTTCCACTGAAAGAGTCCTGTATACAAGCATTTTTACTCAATGTTATCGACCTCGTAACTTTTTCTTTAGAACAT
>NW_012130101.1:2910986-2916462 GCF_000143395.1 Atta cephalotes | reverse complement strand
CTTGGGATTCTCAAAAAAAATCCACTTTTCATCCCCAGTAACGATACGATGCAAGAATAACTTTCTTCTGTATCGTTCGAGCAAAATTTCACATGTGTTTTTGCGCCTCTCCATCTGTCTCTCGTTCAATTCATGTGGCACCCATCTGCCGACTTTCTGAATCTTTCCCATCTCTCGTAGGCGATTGGAAACAGCTTGTTGACTAACGCTCAATTGCTCTGCGAGTTGTTTTCGTGTTTGTGAATCATCTTCCAGCAATGCTTGCAATTCCATGCTTGTCTTCGTACTTTTTGGGCGGTTTTCCGTGTTCCTTGTCTGCAACATCCCCAATTTTGAAACTCTGAAACCATCGTTCACACGTTTTTTGCGATGAAGCATGTTCACCATAAGCTTCTCCAAGTAATCGATATGATTCCGCAGCAGTTTTCAAATGAAAACAAAAAATTAATGCTGTCCGCGAATGCTCCTTATTTGGTACAAATTTCGTCATATTAAACACAGCAACACAATACTATGCAAACACTTTTCAATCAAATCACTTTGCGCGTTTGACACTTGTTGATGGTACAACAAAATGGCGTATAATGTTAAATCTTTGTACTTCATACTGCATTGGTGCATCATCTGTTTCTCAAATCGTCATACTTGTACACCTGGTAAATATATAATATTTGCACAGATCATAACTGACGAAAGCGATGTTCAAGTATATGTATTGTATATACGAAAAGGATATAACTATGTGAAAGGCACGATGAATGCTAAAATGGAATCCGTCATGCATGACGTTCGCCAGAGAAGAAGAGAGGAATGGAAAAAGTATCCTTTCAGCGAGTACAAGCCGTGCGATTCTTTTTCCTTCGTCGTCCATACACAGAAACCAATAGTCCAGAACGCGAGTGCGCCACAGACTTTATGATGCGGTCGTGTTTACGGCTATTTTTCCGGACGGATGTCGTAAACGCGTAGCGACCGGCAATTCAGCCCCAATATAAATCGCGGGATCGTTTGCTCGGCAGATTCAGTGAGCGAGCGAGCCCGTGAGAACGCGACGCACTCCAGCGGGATCCGCTTACGCAAGATCGGTACCTGACATACGAGGCGATTTAAGCATGCGAGTATTGGCACTAGGATCGAAATCACTATCATGAAAGCTTTGTACGAGTTTGGTGTAATATCGAATCTTGTTCAATTATCATGTTCATTATCATGATCATATTTCAATAATGTTGTTATAAGATACACTATCTGCCAAAAGGATTCAGAATATAATTTTTAACATTTTTTTATCAACAAGTGAACTATTTTTTGTGTCTCATTCTGTTTTATATCATTAAGTAAAGTAATGGTGAGATGTACACAGAGATTTAAAATTTATATACGTGTATAAGTTTTAGAATCAGAGAAGCAAAGTTTAAAATCTTTAGATGATAGGAATTTACTTTTCAATTCTCACTTGTACATACAAGCTTGATTATTTCATTATTATTCTTGTGTAACAAGTTTAATTATTTTTTGTTGTGTTATTTTGTGTTTCGATCTCTATCTACGTTACGTGTTTTTGCATAAATTTTTATTTAAATCTTTCATTTAAATTAAATTTTTTTATTTTATACTGTTTTCTCTATAGTTGCTTATTGCGTGCAATAATAATATTAAAGAATTAAATTAAGTTGAAATAGGAAGAGTATTTTACAAATAAAAAATAGATACATAGATTATATCATTTAAGTTTTAATTTTAATCAATAAAAGATAATACCACTTAGGTATCTTACTTAATTTGGTACACATTATTTAAACTGAATAAAGTAATGTAATATAAGATTGTAACTTGACACTAGTTATTTATTTATATTGTACATCTGAGACTGTACACTACTCTTCTGATACCAACTCTCTTATATAAATACATGATTCAACCTAATATCACTTGAGTTGAATTAAATAATGCAACTTGTTTTAAGAAGAATTAAAACTATCTTTTAAATTAGAATAGAAAAATTGAAAATTAAATTTGAATACAAATAAGATACGTATACTACTTAGGTTTTTATCTTTTTAAATGAAAGAGAAACCAAATATTTAAGAAACCAAATATTTTATCTTATAATTGATACAATAATATCTTATTCGAATTTTAAAAACTACAATATTAAATACTTGCATACTAGATCTTCATTTATATAAGAATTTATATATTCTTTATTTACTTATCAATGTAATAAAATTACTTACTGGTAGTAAAAGAAACTTTTAGCAGCTACTGTATGTAATACATGTAGGAAGTTACACTATCAGTCACGTAAAATAGCAGTAATTATAAACATGTACTTCCACGAAAAAGAGAATCAATGCAAAACAATGTAAAATATGTAGTAAATATGATGTAGGAGGACGGATTTGGTTTACATTTTACATTCCTCGAGAAGTTCTCCATACAATCTAACTGTCTAATATCAGTAATACTTCGAATAGCTATTGGGATAGCGCTGACTATACTTTTCCAAAGATGAACGCGTTGAAGACATAGCGATTTTCTATTGACGGTACAGCTATATCGGTACCCATGGTGAAAAGATCAGATGCTCGTGGGCATGTACCAGCTGCGCCTTCAACGACTATCAGCGACATTCACCATGCTTTCCCATGTTAACTGTTGCACGCCTTTTCGATCGCCGCTTTCGCCTATGTGGCTCTCTCTTAATCTATGTAATTCAGAAACTATATTATGGAACCTCGACCGTGGAATATCTCGATCACTCGAAACGATGTTCAAACGGTGGGAAAAAGAGTAGAAATATTGCGGTGAGATTCGACGGAACGTTGATGCTCGCGTTATTCGAATCTGAAGCAATGACGATAGCTATCCATTATGTAGATACATATATCGACCGTATCATGATAATAATGAATATATCATAGATAGAAATAGATAATACTATATGGAAAGATATATAATACTATATGGAAAGAATGGTTTGCTAAAATATTTAAATTTAGCTAAATGATAAAGAAGTATAAATATATGTATCTGAAAATAATTTTATTGGATTATTAAAATAATTATGTAGACAGCTTAAGCTGATTACTTGAATGTTAAAACTTATTGCAACATTTATTTGAGTTTTCTACATAATTATTTTGATGATTCAACAAAATTATTTTTAGATCTATAATCAATTAAAAAAATTCTTAAATATTTTAACAAAATTATTCTTTTTGTGTAAATAGAATAAAAATAATTACGAATAATAAATAGTAAAAGGATCAATTCTTATTTACAATTCTTATGAAATAAAATGTGGAGCGTGAGAGAATTGATGAAGAAATATATAAACATATATAAACATAAATTGTTCGATTAAGAACGGAAATAAAAAAATCGGTCAGCGAGAGTGTGCTTTGAAGATGAATTAGATCTTATTAATATATCATAATATTTTATATTTTATTTGTTTTCAAGGATAACAATAATTAATTAAACTTTAATGAGAAAATTAAATAAATTGTTTTTTTTTACATATATAATATGGCGCGTCCGATCCTGACTTCAATTTCTTCTTAAATGATATCAAAGAATTTTAGTGAAAGACTTTATATTATACCTGGAATATAAAAGTAAAGAAAAGGAAACGGAGTTGTAAATCCCGAACCTTGAATAGCATGAAACCTGAGCCGATCAAGTACACAATGAGTATATTCGGGAACGAAGGTCTGAACCGCTCATCAGACGTAAAAATATAATGTCATCAGACGTAAAAATATAGTGAGCGGAGAATCGCCTGAGATCGTTCATCAGTCGTGAGCACGATTAATCGTTAGTAAAATTTGCGTGGCTACCCAGAGCGTATCGTCAAATAGATCTGTCCAGCCAGATCATCGGATACTCACTGGTGGTAGCAACCCAACGAGACTGATCATCGAGGAAATAAGGATTTGGTCAATGCGTTAGACGCTTTTCATATTCGTGCCATTCGGCAACGACTAGTGAAGGATCTCATTCCTCTTACCTGAGTCGTCCTTGATTTCAGGATATAGATGAAAATTGAGAATAACCGTTAACTGTAGATGAATTATTGCCTTAATAAATATAACGAGCGAAAATATGCATTCTTCTTTTGCGAAATCCATTGTCTGGAGAAAAGAAGCTCGAAAATTGCCGATCATGTTCTATGTGTTATTGCGATGCGCGGAACAGAGTCACGCTTGCGACGCGCGCTATACAATTTTCGTCGTCCTTAACTATTCGGGCTTGCCCGAACATAAATCGAACGACAGACAATAAGAGGCTATAAATAGTTAACTGCAGTAGCGGATCCACGTTTATTATGCAGCTTTACCATGATTAGGGAATGGCAGTGAAATGCGATACGGCGATTAATTCCCTTGGTGAGAGTATACGATACTTTAATGATATCTCGTGCGATTAGAGAGGGTGATCAATTCTGTCAGATGATTCTATCATTCCATGTCTCTACAGTTGATGCGAACGTCACTAGCAGCGTATCAGAAGCCATTAATCTTAATTCGCTTATTGGATTACTCGCTGCTGCAGCGTACGATGGAAATGTTCGTGTCTGAGAGATAATTCTCCTGGTATGATAATTACCGAAACGATAAAGTCATTTCGTTAACATTTTCGTCGCAGTTCATTCTCGAACCAGCATGAGAATTTTGAGTACCATATTTATAATTATACTAAAAAATTAAATATTTATACTCATACTTTTTCACACACTGTAGAGATATTTTTGCGATGATAACAAGTATAAAATTTATTCTTATAAAAATTCGTAATAGAATAATTAACTATTATAACGTCAAATGTTATTTTAAATAGAATAGAAAAAATAAGATTGCATATATGATTAACATCGTAAATTTTAAGTTAAATCTCTGTTTTCTATACAGATTAATTTGTAATTCTGCTATATTTTCTATATATAATATCTTGAAGTAATAAATTCCTAAAATAGAAAACAAGGATTAAAACTTTAAAAATGCATTTAATTTACAAATTAACTTCTTTATTATTTCAATGCAGCCACTTTTTATGAATATTTAGTAAAAAAATCTTTAAGCTTCGCATGATGTATCCTGAATTTAGTATTAGCGGGACATTGAAAGAGATCAAGAGACGTCAAAGAAGCTGTCAAATGTCATCATCATTGGATATCAATCATATTCTGGTTATCCGATTTCCCAAGAGGGAAGTACCGTTCGTGTCGGATCTCACATTGTTGAGGAAGAAATCGCCTATGATCAATTGCTATTGATGTCGGCGACACTTCGCCATTCTCCTGTTATATTGTAAAGGCGAACGATATCGTTCGTAACCGTCCCCATTGCATTATTATAAAGCGGGATAAAAGCCGAAGAATGAGGTAAAGAGATTGTTGATCATATAGCGGAAGACTTGCATTTGATAGCGTATATAACTCGAGAAATGACCCTCTCTCTTCTCTCTCTCTCTC
>NW_012130101.1:2896467-2905797 GCF_000143395.1 Atta cephalotes | reverse complement strand
ATATATATATATATATAGAATATATATAATAAATTATTTATTTTATAATCAAATTAAACACAAATTAATTATTATATATAATAATAAATCCATTAAATGACTGAATAAAATATTGATCTTTTAAATCAAATTATAAATAATTATAAATAATAGGTACAATAATAGGTATATTCAATCCTATTTTTAATGAAAAGAATTAGTTAAATTATATAACATTAAATTGTTATTTTAAGAATATTATAACTAATTAAAATAATATTCTTTTATTCCACAAATAATACCATTAATGTGAACATTTATGTTAATTTTTTTAAGTATTATAATACTTAGATTAATTTCCTTCTTATATTTTTTCTTCCTACTCTCCTCTAATTTATTTAATAATAAAACTTATCTTCAACTATGCTAAACTAATAAAAAAATTTTTTGAAATTGGATATGATAACAAATCGATTTTCTATTTTCGACCTCTCCTCTTTCTCCTCTTTATCCTTAAACTGACTAAGTATACTTATTTTCTTATTTTTTACCCTACCAATTCTGACTTTCCCTGTCTCGTATTATATTTTTATTGAATTTATTTATTAATTACATATTTAAGGAATTTCAAATTTTAATTAATTATTAATTCTTCTTCTAATATTATTATTTTCATGAGACTTATTTATTTTTTAAAATAATTTTCTAGGTCTTTTTCCTTATATTTTTACAGCCTCAAATCATATAAGATTTTGTCTTTCCCTATGCCTAAGACTTTATAATAAGATAAGATTAATATTATATAAAATTATAAATTATATTTAAATAATTTATTAGCTCACATAACTCCATCGAGGCACCCCTTTATATTAATATCATTTATAGTTATTATTGAATCAATTAGATTAAAAAATGATATCAATAAGAGAATCCATCAGTGGACTCAATTTCAAAATAAAGCATAATATTATGTTATGCAATTTAAAAAATAGCGATAATAAACAAATTCTAAGTAACAAGAATAATTGTAAAACTGCTTAAATTACTTACATATTAATAAGACTCAATTTTGATAGAAGACTCCAAAGAATAAATCGTAAGAAGATAGAAAGCTAATGTGAGCCAGCACATTGTTGGTGTGTAAGAATAATATATATTCAAAGATAAAATTACAGACATTTCGACCCTTATTATTAAGTCATCTTCAATGTAGGTTTAAAAAAATTCAATTGTATATTAAAACGTATTTGTATATTAAAACGTTAATTAAAACGTATAATGATCGTTTATTTTTCGTTTTTATCAATAGATAAAATATAAAAGTTGTCTGTCGTATTTAATGAAATACTCAAACAATTACATTATCTGCAATACATTATCTACAATGACATAAAAAATAAGAAAAAGACTTAAAATAATAATACAATAATTAAAGAGTTTGATAAACTTATACATTGCATATTGATGGTCAGATAATTTAGTTAATGTGCGTACAGTAAGATATTTCGAGAGTGTGTGAAGAGGTCAAAATGAAATTATCGTTACTAAGCGAGAAAAAATAATACAATAAATAAAGTAAATAAAAAGAAACAGAAAGTCAAACAAGTTATAATAAGAACATATCCATATTAACTATAAAACTTGAAAAAAAACATTCTTTTAAAAAAATTCATTGGTATAAAGAATCCAATATTTCCATCAATATGTAAGTTTATCCAACTCTTTAATGAATTATTGTATTAGTGTTTTAAGTTATTAGTATTTTATTATTTTTCATGTTATTGTATATAATGTAATTGTTTGAGTATCCAATTAAATACAACAGACAACTTTTATATTTTATCTATTAACGAAATAGTAAGCGACCATTATATGTTTTAATTTGCACAATTGATTTTTTTCAAAACAACATTGAAGATGATCCAATAATAAGAGTCACTCGAAACATCTGTAATTTTATTTTATCTCTGAATATATGATATGCTTATATACCAACAACCTGTGCTGGCTCACATTAGCTTTCTATCTTCTTACGATATATATTAATGTATTATTTAATATATTTTATGTAACTAGTATTTTTAAACATAAAATAAATTATTTTATTAAATCATAATGAGCTTTTTCTAACATCTTTTTAACTGCGTCTGTTAATAAGTTAATAGAACTTAATACAATAGAAAAACAAAATTCAATAATTTTTCAATGTATTAGATACGATTATCGTAGTGGCTGTTCAATCCTCACGATCATATCGAAAGCCATTTAAACCGATCGCGATCTCGGTAAGACTTTGTGCTAAATCAATCCGTTTGTCAGTATTTAAAAGATGGAAATGATGCCGTCAATGGAAATGACTTATGCAATTGACGTTGGTCAGTCGCGGATGATTGCGTCGGTTGTGAGATTACCGTTTCACGATTCATGAAGAATGTGACAACCATTCTCCATGAAGTTCAGTATAGATGATTAATAAAATGCTGATAGCGCCATTGATCAATTCAAGTAAAACTTCCGCATTTTGATCGATAAAAGCATCAACGATCGTCAGTGAAAAAAATTGAAATTTGAGTTCGAAAACAAACTTGCAGTCTGCGCATACAGATTCCTTATATTAATTACTAAAGATTCATAATTATTTTCATAGTTCAATAAAGTTATTTTCAGAGAGATCTATATCTAATAAAGTTTTATGCTTCAGCAAAATAGATATTTCGTTCTTTTCGTGTGCAATATAATTCACATAAATTATTATATTATTAGTTATTAAAAATTGAGCACGCTGTTTTAATTTTTATAAAATCTATTATAAAATCATCAAATATACGTATCTAAAAAATTGTTTGCAATCTTTCTTTTTAAAACATTACCATCTTGCTGTCTTATGAATGTATAGGAAAAGATGTTCACGTTATTTTGTCGTTATTTTGTACGGTTGTTCATGTACTTATTTTTCGCTGTCAATTGACACTTCAGCCGAACACGGCGAGACAATGGCGAGTTCGGCGACGATCATTTAGCTTTTGCGACCTGCGCCAAGATGATATTCCGTTATTTTTTCATAGAAGGCACCTATGATGATCGAAAGATCTCCTCGTTCTACCGTTATTTGTGCAACTGTCAGAGTAAGAACTCTATCGTGATTTCGTGACGGTTTTACCGTTGTCTCTATTGTCAGGCGTCAATGAAATGTAACGACACTATGTAAGGGTGACACAAAATCTTATCAATCAATATATTTTAGAGTTATTATTATTTTCTTTTATATGAGAATTTAAATGAAAAAAATAGATGAAACTGTATAAAACGAATATGGTATATATATATATATATATTAAAATATGGCTGAGAATATCAGTTGCACAATAGAAATTACTTTAAAGTCGTTGTTTTAGTTTACATCACATGCATTATAGATTTTCAGTACTGACAGAAGATTTTGGAACAGACCTAATATTATGTGATTTAAGAAAAATGGCGGACTAATCACGATGCTTCAAATTGAGGGTTAATAAACTTGGTCATATTTAAAAGGCGCGAACTATCTTCATCCATGGTAAAATTACAGGTGAACTATTGCGCATAATGGCGGCAAAGAGAGAACATATCTTGTCAACCAATCACGAAGCATCCATTTATTAAATAATACCGTATGCTCCGAAACAGTAAACACAGCCATATTTGATTTTCATAAAATGGATCCCCATGATTGGCCGCTCCCCACTACTTTTAGGGAAATAGCTGTCCGTCATAATCCGTGAAAAACAAAAGAAGAAAAAGTGGCCGACGTAGACACATGTAAGTAGACGTATAATATAATAATTTATTTTTTTTATTATAACAAACTTTATATTTATTAAATTATTTTTTATTTTCTTTTAGCTCAATGGACGATTCAAAAGATTTAGAGCTGGCAGCCCTGAGGGTCGAGCTAGATATTTTAAAAGATTTTTAGCTCGGTTCTCAGGGTCGCAGCCGGGACCTGCGGCGACTACGGTGACACAGCCGTCTGCGCCGGGACCAGCGGCGTAGATTGTCGTTTTACAAGAAAAACGTAAGTAAAAATTACCTCATATAGTAAGTAAGTAGAATTGGATAATTAGTATATTAATTATATCTTACTTAATTTCAAGTTATTTTCATACATTTTAATTGACCAATTTTCAAATTCATTATAGCCAGACGTTGACAAAAAAGTTGTAAGAGCCGCAGGTACCGGCATGGGGAAAGGGATGGAAAATAAAGAGGCCGCGGAGGCCGCGGAGGGCATAACACCCAAATTAAGAAAATTTATATATTTTAATATATAAATAATTTAATAAATCTAATTCGAATAATCTCCTTAATCTTCTAAATAATCTTCTTTCTTTATGATTGATTTTCTACGACTTAAGACTCCATGATCTACGACTTCTATGTAGAGAACCCTTAACACGTGTTTCTGCCCATAGGCAGATAGGCAACTCGACTTACTGATGTGTAGATAGACATTACACACCACAGAGAAACTTGATAAAATGAGGGCTTTTTTCCTGTTTCCCGCGCACGACTGCTCTCTGAAGAAGTAGATGTTATTATGCGGTCGCCCTCGAAGATCATCGTTATCAATGTTTCGGACGAACAAGGCCCCTTTGTTTGAACTGAATCTTGGCCGTGATACTGCGATACTTTGCGATGCCACGATTTAGGAAAGCCAGCGAAACTACACGCCGTTTGACTGCGGAATTTCCTTCCCGTATATCATGGAAAGCAAACAGCCAGCAGCAACCGGATTCCGGCCAATTAATTTCTAGGGGCACGGCGATTAATTAACGCACACTGGGGAATTAATGAGTCCGCGTTCGCATCCGAGTCTTGGAAAAATAGATCATCGGCTTACGGATAATTCTGAGATTCTACGACAAAACATATAGCTGATAATAGCGAATTGATCAAAGTTGTAAGACATAACGTAACATTGCAAATCCAATAAATATATGAATAAAATAAAATTATACAGTTTCTGAATAAATGATTGTTATAAATGATGTTGAATTCTGAGCAAACGAATGTTATGCGTAAACAGAAATTAATTTGTTGGATTTGCTATCAGTTGCACTGCAAATCAAAGAGATGTAAAAGATGAGTTCAATATACAACATATAAAAAAACCATTCAGCATTTATATGATAGATAGTATATACACCATATTGAATAAACATTTTTGTATGTTAGTATCATGAATAACTTACTAGCTTCTACATGTCGCATGCGATGTTTACCTCAGTGTTTATAAAATGCGTTCTGCAAGAACTCTAAGTAAGAAGAAAATGCCAAGCATATATGTATGGAAATGGAAGGAGGACATGTGAAACATCTAAATATAGCAAGTAAGTCATTCATAATATTAACATACAAAAATGTTTATCTTAGATACGGTTGAGCTTTCGATCTTACGTTATTTATTAAGGTTTTTTGTTGCTCAGTACGATATGTACTATTTATCAAATATTGAATGGTTTTTTTAACACTCTGTGTGATTAATTTTCTGTATAAAAATAACACTAGGTATACTGCATCAAATAGATTTAAATGTGTAGTATAATATCATTTTTTAAATGTCCTTATTGCTTATGTCTTATTGCTTAAGGAAGTTCTTACATTTGATGAAATAAGATAAGACAAATCTAAAATATACGTAATACAAATGTTAATAATATCAATAACATCTAGAAAAAATTTCATTGACTTTTATCGTACCATTTTGAAGATATTTAATTCTAAATTCATAGAATTTTACATTACAAGTTGAATGTATCTTATTCTGTTATTCTGTTTCTCTTTTAAATTGAGACATTTGCGTAAGATAGCAATTTAAAAATCGTTATAATTATAAAGTAAATTCTTAAGTTTGTCCTCATAAAGTTTCATTTAAATTGACCGTATAGAAATTTATATTCTTCAATGAAAAAAACTAGAATATACAATATGTCAAATAGACGATGCGTATACATCAAATAAGCATCTCACAACTTTTATTTTATCATTTTGAAAATATTTAGTAATATATAAAATTACCAATAATTATGCATAATGACACAAGATATTGTTAGTAATCTTTTTATTTCATTATTTTAATAGTTTTACATATTATTATGAATATTATTATGAATAAACTGTCTATTGATTAAGTAGTAGCGCAAGAACCTCCTCAAGTTTTTGTATGTCATGACCCAAAAACTCATTCACAATAAGTATTGATCCTCAACATTTACATACAACATTCACTTGCTCAGAATTTGTGACAATAATTTATTAAGAACATATGATTTTAGTTGTGTAAGTTTCGAGAAGCCGCTACCTGACTGCATACGTTAGATACCTAAGGACATGTTTAAGTGTCGTCATGTTGCTGTCCGGAATTCCTCGCGAGATTGCCTAAATTTTATGATGGATCGTCTAAATCTCATGACGGAAGTCATACCTATGGTAGCAAGAACCAGGATATCTATGCGGAAGTGCAACGTCGCCACCAGGATCTATGCGGAAATGCATCATCGTGCGATGCGCACGATAAACATATCTCTTCCTCTCGCTTTTTTCTTTTCAGAGGCTCGCAAAAGTGCTAGTGATGTCTTTCAATACTTACTTGTAATCTTCAAACAAACTACGTAAACTATACTTAAAATGTTTAATTTCATTATCTCATTATAAAAATCGATATTGATATAATTAATTATCCTGATTAGTAAATCAATTGCTACATGAAAAATTTATGAAGAATCGTCACAGATTGGCCTGGCATCAAGCCATTCGCGCGAGAATGGCAGTGCTGACACATTACACAATATAGCTCCTATGACACGATGGTCTTGTTTTTGAAACAAGACCATCGTGTCATTTAGAGACACGTTCGCCTCGTCGAGAGGCATTGATTCATCCTAGTCCTGCATCTCGTCTCCGACGAGAGACAAACACGTCGTGCATATGCATGAGCGCGCCTGTATACATGTGTGCTCATCAGGTGTACACACAGCCCATGTACACGGTGTCGCGAATTTCTACCAGATTGTTTCTTTAAATATTTAGAGCCATTGAGATGAATTCGGAGCTGATTCGATATAAAACATGTCATTGGAACTTCTTAATTTATTGGTTAATTTAAATATCATATTCTAAATTCTCTTTTATCGATAAAGATGTTTTTAAACATATAGTTATGTTACAGATACTATATGCTTAAAAGCGTCTTTAGCGATAAAAAATCATTCAGAATCTGGATATTAATCTTGTCTCTTGATTCTAAATTAAATTCATAAATCTAACAAAAATTAAGCATGAAGTTTATTTCTGTCATATATGTGGATGTTTCATTAAGCTAGAATTTTTTAGACTTTCAAACATTGAAAAAAAATTAGCTAAATCTGAGTAAATATTTCTTTAAATAGTTCCAAGTAAATATTTAGAGCAAATAAATATTTGTTCAATAAAATAAAATAATACTTAAATCAAATTAATGATCCTTGTATCAAATAAATATATATATGTTTACATTTACTAAATATTTACTTGGAACTAAAAAAATATTTATTTAAATTAATTTTTTCTTTCTGTTAAAATGTGGACAAAAATTCAGGGTTACTTTTCAATATCACTATTATCCAATAGTTTTTTTAACTGTTAAAAACCTTTATTTAATAAAAATTGAAACTTAAGCAAAAATGGGGATAAAATTTCACTTGTGTCAAAAAAACCTAAATTATGGAAGATTAAATACAGATGGAAGATTAAACAAGATTCTCGAAAGAGCTATGTATGGATTAGTATATTGAAAATTTTGTCGATCTTTTTGATTTGACTTTTGACGATGGCCAAATTCAACGAATTCCGCTACGAATTGCTTCTCCATTCAGCATATTCGCTAGATTTAGCTCTTTGCGACTATTTCCTGTTTCCAAATTTGAAGAAATGATTCGGAGGAAAGAGATTCATTATCAGAGAGCAACTCATCGCCGAAACAGAGGTTTATTTTGAAAAGTTGGACAAATCATATTATTCGGACGGCTTGAAAAAGTTGAAGAATCGTTGGATCAAGCGAGCTGAAAAGAGACTGTTGAGAAATAAAAAAATGTTTTATTTCGTTTTTCTAAAAACTTATTAACTTGCCTTCGTACTTTAATCTAAAGCATTACGCAAGATACATTCGAATACGAGCAATGTTAAACAAACAATTATCAAGTGTGAGGACATTGAGGAGAATATATTACTTTGAAAAATAATTTACCACTTTCTATCTTTTAAAGCGAATAAATCACGTGAGATATCTGCGATGATTGACAAATAGCCAATGTCTCGACGTTCATATCTCGTCAATCGCAAAATGATTTAGATAAGTAATCGCGTAAACTATCATCAATAGCTAATATTGTGAATGGCTTCTAGAATAATCGCACATTCATCGATACTTTGGATCGATTTTGTATCTTCAAATAAGGTGAAAATTACAAAAGTGAAAAACTTACTAAATATTGACCAATGAAATAATCAGTATTTTAGTAAATTTGCTCATTTTTATAATTTTCATCTCATTTCAAGATACAGAATTGATCCCTTTGACTCAGTCCTCGATCGCATGTCGAATTTCGAAGCATAATATGATAATATATACAGCATTTTGTGTTAAGGCCATCACACATATAAAAATTGTAGTCGTAAGATCTTAAGTCGATAAATAATAATTAAAATTACGATTTCAGATGGCAAATATTTTAAAATGCTCGACTGTGATTGGTCGACTGTGTGTTTGCTTACGGCTTTATGATTACGTATAAAATTTTTGTACATTTTTCTTGATCGTCTTTACTATCTTATAATAAATAATGGATAGCGTCGCGCGAATAATATTTGTGAGCGCTTTTCAGCGAGAGACACAGATGACACAATGTAGTGCATTATTTCAAAATTTTTTCATTTTTATTTAACATTGGTAATCAATGAAGATATAATAATTCAGTGTCATCTATATCTATTGCTATGAAAGCATCCTTTATGTATATTGAACTTTCCATTTAGTGTCTCGAATTGATACAAGCATCATTCTATCTTTTTTAGCATTCACTGCTGTAACAAAAATAGAATAACACTTATGTCGACTTATGTCACCAAATGAAATTTATTAATTTACATTTATAATAGCGTGCCATTCTTTTTATATAAAACAAAAATACAAGTATTGAGTATTTATTTATTCTTCTTAAATTGTGTTACTAATCCTTTGCTTAACTTCTAAGGATTCAGGTCATGTAACTTCTAGAAGTCATGTAACTTTCTCTATAGTGGAAACAATAAAATCTTTTGTATATGTGTGTATAA
>NW_012130101.1:2892034-2894697 GCF_000143395.1 Atta cephalotes | reverse complement strand
TCTTTCATTGTATTGCGGCCGTTTGTCTTTCAATGCTCGGCTCAAACGCATCAATTGCGTTCGATACCGATCGCCTGTGATTGTTTTAGTCGGTTTTAACAGTTCATAATACACTACGCCGAGCTGGTCCCACCAAATACAGAGCATGACCTTGGAGCCGTGAATATTCGGTTTGGCCGTCGACGTGGAAGCATGGCC
Organism: Atta cephalotes; assembly: GCF_000143395.1. Taxonomy (NCBI): domain Eukaryota; kingdom Metazoa; phylum Arthropoda; class Insecta; order Hymenoptera; family Formicidae; genus Atta; species Atta cephalotes. The sequence continues at coordinate 2,894,499 of NW_012130101.1, read as the reverse complement.
GGGAACTCCCCATGATATTCTGCGCTTGGGATTATCGTAATGAATCCATTTTTCGTCCCCAGTCACAATGCGATGCAGAAATCCCTTCCGTCTTTGCCTTTCAAGCAGTTGTTCATAAGCAAACAAACGCCGTTCAATATCTCTCGGCTTCAATTCGTACCCCGGCACCCAATTTCCTTGCTTCTGAATCATTCCCATGGCTTTGAGGCGTTTTGAAATGGCTTGTTGAGTCACTCCCAATTCTTCTTGATTTTGACACGAGTTTTGCTCAAGTAATACCTCCAATTCTTCTTCGAAAACCTTCTCTCTTCCACCACTATGCCGGTCTTCGACATCAAAATCACCGTTCTTGAAGTGTTGAAACCACTCATGACACGTTCTTTCACTAATAGCAGCCTCACCATAAGTATTTGAGAGCATTCGATGAGCCTCAGCCACAGATTTCTTCATATTGAAGCAAAAAATTAAAACCTCCCGCAAATGACGAGAATTTGGCTCGTAAACTGACATTTTCAATCGAGAATAACTTTATGATGCAGATACAAATCGACTAATGTTTCTATGGGGTTTTGTTGACAGATGCCCAAGTTTATTGTATGACCTCTATGATCTATTTATTTCGACCACCACTGACCGCTAAAGCCATTTATAGGAAAACGGCGGAAACAAAGTTGTATATAATAATTTTTTATAATGTCCTCATTGCAGTGTGTCAGTAAAATGTGGAATGTACTATTTCGTTGTATGGATTCAGAGCGATTTTCGTTTCGGATATGATATATACCATACTTCGTGCAATTTCGATCTAATGACTGCCTGCGCGTCATTTCAATTGCATCATTGAGACACGGCGTGTCTAATTATTGAACGTTATGGATCTCGCTACAACATTGCTCTTGATGCCCTTTACTTTAATATCTTTTTTACCATCGATGCGCAAGACGTACATTTTGGTTCTAAGCCCGAAAAATTCGGTCATGATCGCGCCATTGTTTTCGTCTTTCATTTAACCGGGAACTTTTTTATTTACTAGCGGAATGTCGTAAGCATTGTCGATCGCATAATCGCTCATATCAAATCTCTTGATATCGCGTTTCATAACAATGTAGATAAATCGTCGCATTCGATAAATAAGGATGTTCGTGTCGGTATATATAATTTTACATTTTTCATAAAAGAGAGATAACATGTATTCGTGATGAAATTCGTACACGTTTTACATATATCGAGGATGTACATACTCACGTATATCGATTTGTTGAATTTCACCTTTCCGTATTTCTATTACGATCAGGGTCTCGGAAAAAACGCTTCTACTGTGAAAGTTTGGTTTCGCGATCATTACCTCTACACGTATCTCCCATCCCAAACGCATTATGAGTTGCACATTAACATGATTACGCATATTCAGTGTTTATCTTAATACTATTATGTTTCTGTATAATGTCTCGCATACGTTCCAGCACTATTTTTCTCGCATTTTCGAGGAATTGGCGAGACTCGATGTATCCAGAGTTTATCACGGTCAGTATAACCGGCTTTCGAACGCCATTTCGATTTCATGCCATCGGAACCCACGCTGTATCTACCCACTTGCACAAAATTCTATGCGTCCACGCGTAAAATCCTTCAAACTTTCAAGTCGTGCGATATGAGCGATCAACGATTGTTTAAAATCAATCGATCATTGTGGGCGTTTAACATGACTTTGTGCTTCCAGCGATTCGATGAAATTATCCCAACACTATTCCCACGCAAGAAACTCTTCTCGCGTATTCAACGAGCGTATTCAACTGAGCGATTTGTGTTATGAGATCACGCTCCATTTGATTCATATTATTAGAAAATCTTCTTTTTCCACTAAAATCTTTGGAGAAAGAACTCTAATACAATACTTCCAAAGAAACTTTAAACTCGACTATTGAGTCATATCTTTTTTCATCTTATATAACATGGGAGTTTGATTTATTTGATACGCTGCAAGTTTTAACATGTTTCTGAAGGGTGATTTTATGGTTATAAAGCTAAAATATTTAAAAAAAACATAGGAACAAACATACTTTGTTGTTGTTGTTGGCGCCGATCCCTTAGAAGAAAAAAGGTTCGATATGGTCAGAATGCTTAGTACATGTGTCATTTCATTGTTTCATTTACATTTGATGGTGGTTACATTAAAAAAAATGCTATCTCGCATGTTTGTAAAGAATAAATAAAATTCTAGACTGTCTGAAAAACTCTTTTTTTTTAAAAAGATAATGAGAACAGACAGACTTTATTGTTATTGTAGCCAATCCCTTAGATAAAAAAAAGTTTTTACTGATCTCATTGATGTGCTTTCCCTTTCTTTCGGATCTCAGCGTCTGTGTGCATTCCCCCTGCTTGACTCCCTCACACACACACACACACACACACACACACACACACACACACACACACACACACACACACACACACACACACACTAC
>NW_012130101.1:2889417-2890818 GCF_000143395.1 Atta cephalotes | reverse complement strand
CACACACACACACACACACACACACACACACACACACACACACACACACACACACACACACACACACACACATACACCGTATATGTACACATACACACTAACAGAGTGAGTTAGAATCCCAATTTTTATCCTATTTACGCCGAATTTCGATGGATCGAAGATGCTGCGAACTTTGACGCGAGAGCGATCGTTCTGAATTCGCCTACCGATTACATACTCAAAGTCAATCTCAAGTATACATTTACATGACCGACACATTGACCTGCCTTTCTGCGCAGTAACAGCTAGGATAAACTTCTAGATATGCTAGATATAATAAACAGTGTTACATCATTCACTACTGTAACCTGCAGCAATGTATTCGTTACGGTCTTTGCGTAACAAAAATCTATCGAATGCTACAATTCGCTCATTGCCTGGCTCCGCGATTACATTGAATACACAGTTTAGAATACGTGCGAAAAACGATTTTGAGAAAAATTTATATAAATTAATCAACAACGCGGTATTCGGTAAAACTATGGGAAATTTTCGAAATCACGTCGATGTAAAATTATTAACAAAATGGAATGGACGGTACGACGCGGAGACAATGATCATAAAATCGAATTTTCATAGCCGTCTTTCATAGCATCTTTGTGGAAAATTTGATCGCTGTCAAACTGCACAAACTTGAGGTGAAATTCAACAAGCCGACATAAGTATGTGTATATTTAACATATCAAAAATCTGCTTGTAGGAATTTTATCACGAGTATATGTTACCACTGTTTCGCGACAAATGTAAAATTACGATTACATCGACACAGACAGTCTTATATACTGCGTCAAATGCAATGATGTTTACGATATAATGAAATCCGATATCGCATTCGACACGAGTGATTATTCAACGGACAATGCGTACGCCTTTCACGAACAAAAAAGTACTCGGTCTGATGAAGGACGAGAATAATGATGCAATAGTGATCAAATTTATTGGACTAAGAACGAAAACGTATGCGGAGAGGGTGGACGGCAAAAAGGAAATTAAAACAGGAAAGGCGTAAAGAGTTACAGCGTAGTACAAATGACAACGTTCGACTATTACAAGCAGTATTTGAACCAAGAGATCGAATTGACTTGTCGTTAATTTGGTATACGATCTAAATTGGATGAAGTGTGTGTATATATATATATATATATAATATATATATAATAATATAAATGTTATATATATATAAAACATTTATATTATTATTATGTTTTATGTAATACCATTTATTATATATTCCTATTATTTTTCATTTTATGTATCGTACATTTTATACCTGTATACTTCAAAACAAAGATGGAAGGGATGATAAAAAATTTACACGTTTATATATATATATATATATATATATATATATATATATATATA
>NW_012130101.1:2884888-2888044 GCF_000143395.1 Atta cephalotes | reverse complement strand
TCACAAATTGTGCGATCCATTGAATTCGATTTAACGTACACCTTGTCTCCCTTCTTGCGCAATACTTTCTCCACGAGATACGCGTCCAGATGAGTAACGTGATGCAACTCGTGCTCGTAGAATTGCAGCGGATAGTCTTCGAATAGATAAGTTATGGGATTGGTACGCTTCATTTAATGATCGTAAACACATTGGTGGTTCAATTTGGCGTGTAACCTTTCTTAAAAATCTTGTATATACTTGCTCACGCGAATCGCTTACTTTGAATTTTGCCGAATCCCGTGATCTTTATTGCGCTATGCACTGTGCCCAAAAGTCTTTCGCGATCACGAGAGTTATATCGATGGGTCGCATGTGCCGATAGTGCGATGCTTGCGCGAGTTATTTGACACAAGACGCATCGAATCACTTGTAGTTACCGTTGAGCATAAACTCCGCATGTCGTTCTTGAACGTGCGATGAATCACTCGATCACTTTCAACGTTGAATACGTAGAATAGTTAACATCATGTTTTTTCACGATTTCTTACACATCAGCGTTGTAAAACTCTTTCCCCATATCTGTTTGTAAATTTTTCGGACATCTTCCATTCTCTCGAATAATCTTAGCGATAGCGCCGGCCATCTCGTTTCCGCCCTTGCTCTTGAATAGTACGACTCAAGTATACTTACTCAATGTTATTCAATATATCGATGGTAAATATGTAGTGGTGGCCTCTATTAATGCTTGAGTACGAACGCATCTCAATAATATTAGCCTACCATAGATCGTCGTATCCCCGTACTACGACGCACCTTCATAAAAAATTTCTTTTCGCAGGAGCGTGCAATTTCTCGACGAATCGGCGAAGCTAACTTTTCTCTTTTCATCAAATCTCTTTTTCATGATTCGACACGTAATAAACAGAATACAAAAAATAATGTATTTTTTCTCGCTAGTGTCACTCGTTTCGATACACGATTTAACTTATAATAAGGTCAGCTTCGTGAAGTACTTCGATGATCAGCAGCATCTCGTTGTTGTGAACGTTGTTGCTTGCTCGGTCGATGAAGCGTCGATGATCCACCAGTGGGATCATCCCAATGTACGTAATTGATCGTTCAGTGTCATTGCGTGAGATAATCTCTTTCCAGATTTCTTCTTCTGTTTTTTGGATGTAATTGACATCAACGACGCAATTATGTGTTTGTACTTGTATCCTCTATGCTCAATAATCGACCTTGCGAATAGTACTTGTGTGTGTGTGCACCAACAGCGTGCTCTTGTGCATATCGTTTTCCATATAGAGCGCATGATCGAGAATTCTTTTGAAAATCAACTCGTAAAGATGTTCCGGCGTATCGTACGCCATCGATAATTATATTGTCCGCGTCTATGTCGAAATGTTTATTGCCAAACATCAGCCCTTGTGTAGGTAAACGCCGAACACATAATTTATATCGCTCTCTTTATCTTGCGCTCCCCTTAGGACAGCCTCGATATATCCAGCGGACCCAAATCGACTCGTAACGCCTCTTGCTCTTCCGATATTATTGAACTGACTTTGAATCTTCGTCGCTAGCGAGTCTTCGATTCGAAATCGTTCTCTATCGTCGGTATATTTTTGGCACGTGGGGTTGTATACGATTGTGTATACGGTCAATTATTGAATTTATGCAGAGAAGTGGATTGCTCAAGTGTCTCGCTCGCTTCTTCTCCCTCCTCTTGTTCTTCTTCTTTTCTCTCACGTTTAGAGAGAAACGCTGCACTTTCGTCGAGCAACTCTTTCTTTGTCGCGCACAAGTCACGGTTATTGACGAAAAGGTTATTGTCGCCTCCATAAGAGATTTAAAGTGTCTATCCTACGGCAATGCCCTCCTTGATTTTATCGGTCTTTAGAGTGCGGATTCCTTGCGAATTGACTCACTCGTCTTCTTAATCTCCCTCACGATTTTTTTTCGCGAACATCTATCATGTTCGTCTCTGGATAAACATCAACAACGACTGGTCACATTATGGTATCGTGAATGTACTTCTCTGTATCTACCATTTGTAAGCGCACAGTCCTTGTCTATCACTAGAAATCCATATTTGCTAACAGTCGCGGCACAATGCGCAAAATTCATCATATGATATGTCGATATTCACATGATTGTTATAAACGTGTTTCAAATTGGTACGTACTATTTGAATAAGATCAGTAGGTTCGTGTTGTCCTGTGGCGAATTTGTTGCCACTATCCCAGTTCCAAGGAAAGAAAGATTAATATAAAGATTTATCATTTCGAGAAAAAGATTAGGATAAATACAAGAGACTGAATATGTGTTAGTCCGTGCGGAAGCTAGTGAACAAGCTGTACGAACAAAAAGATAAAAGTAAACATAGACAGAGTCACAAGACAGTTACTGACAAGCGAAAAACAAGAAAACGAATAACAATTAGAGAGGCGCGTAGTAAAACGAATTTATGTATAAGAACGGGTAACAAATAACTCGATAATGTTATCGATTTTAATGCTGCATACGCCGGTAAAGATAACAGATGCAGCCATTGCATTCTGTTAGGAAAATTGAGTCGCTAGTTGCGAATATTTGGTAAAAGCGGAATTTCGAAAACGTCTATATTCAAGAAAACGAAAGTGGCCTCTCCGGCACAAATAAACAAGAGAGAAGAGAGCGCTCCCACTTGTCCTTTGTCTCCGGTTTGTAAATATTCTGTAATAAAGTCGTTGTTTTTATTTCGGATGATTGGCACCACATACGCCCATCGCTAGAATCCTGTAGCCAATCAAAATAGAATTAAAATTAAATTGTTGCAAAACAAAGAATTGTTTATTGCGATAAATAACAAACTTTGTTACAGATACAACGATAAATTCGTGACATTAGTTATACAGTTTTTAGATTTATTTCATATAATTATACATTATTAATTTAATTCTTTTTTTTTATACATTTTTCTTATAATATTTAATTACTTTTTTAATTACAAGAAATATTAATTTTATTTATAAAAAATTTTTGTTTTTGATGTAAAATGCTAATAAGTAAAGCTTCAACAAGAAACACACATATGTGTGTGTGTGTGTATGTGTGTGTGTGTGTGTGTGTGTGTGTGTGTGTGTGTGTGTGTGTGTGTGTGTGTGTGTGTGTGTGTGTATATGTGTGTGTGTGTGT
>NW_012130101.1:2869355-2882893 GCF_000143395.1 Atta cephalotes | reverse complement strand
TATAGTGTGTGTGTGTGTGTGTGTGTGTGTGTGTGTGTGTGTGTGTGTGTGTGTGTGTGTGTGTGTGTGTGTGTGTGTGTGTGTGTGTATATGTGTGTGTGTGTGTGTGTACAATCGAATATCTATGACAATTATCAAACATCATCGAACGTCTATCGAATCACTATTAAAAACATCTTTCGAATCAATGTCAACATCTATCGAACTGTTATCGAACTGCTATCGCACCGTTTTTAATCCTAATTACACACATTGAGTTTTCAGAAACCTCAACTTTAATTTGCTAAATCGAGATCTTTTCGTATTTCTAAACTTTTCTTTTTCTTTGAATAGACAATTTATCGGACTTTATTATCACCATTACGGATTTCATCATCACCATCACCGGATTTTACGTGTACATACGTATCATATGTACGCATAAATGTATGAACGTATATACGAATGAATGTGCGTGCGTGCGTGCATATGCGCGTACGTATTATACGTACGTATTATACATAGTGTACATTTCTTCATTGTAAGGATTTACAAAATTAGCAGAAATATGACAATGGTCTGTCAGACATAATTGTTGGTATATTTTTTAACATTATAGTTCAAAGTTAAGTAACTGACATACTAATATATATAAAATTGTGCAATTTATTATAAACGTCTGGACCCTAATCGAGTCATTCTCAATGTAAATACAGACAAATTATGGTGTTACAAATTATAAAATACGGCAATGATTCTGTGTCATTTTGTTTATTTGATCCCTGCAATTGTTCTTTCCTAATATTCAACTATTCAAGAAAATTAAACTTTTTCTGATTGTAGAAATACTTGTTATAATACATGTTGCAATATTGTCATATCCGAAGTCGTCAATCTGTGTTTTTTATGTTCGGACTGGAACATTGCATGGAGCACTATACTTTGAACTGTTAGTATGTAAACAGTATAAATGAAGAATTAAAATAATTTAAATAAATTTTTGCGCCAAAAGCGCAATTTTTGTGTTATCAATAAATTTAATGCTTTTTTTTCATAAAAATTTTGTGAAAAATTTGATTATAAAATATTTTTATAGAATATGAATAGTTCATGCTTTAAATAATATTGAAAATGATGCATTACATAACAAATGGACGAATACGTGATTAATAATTTGTGTGTAAATTATTTCCACATTTCGGTCTTCAGTATACGATTGAATCGTTCGACGATTGTCTGTTCAAAGAAAATGAAAAAAAAATTCAGAAATACGAAAGGATTTCGATTCAGCAAATTGAGGTTGAGGTTTCTGGGAATCCAGTGTGTATAGTTAGGATTAAAAGTGATGCGATAGACGTTCGATAACAGTTCGATAAATGTTGACATTGATTCGAAAGATGTTTTTGACAGTGATTCGATGATGTATGATTTGATAATTATCATAAATGTTTCGATTGTAATTCTTTAATACTATCAATATATGTTAGTGGACGACATAATAATAAAGCATTTTTTTCGTCGATGTACGGCAATTGTGACGAAAACACGTTAGATACGATTTTGCATAAGCGTGTAATATAAAAATTTTTTTCTACATAAAACGACATGTCACGACATGTTTTGCGGTTAGATTATTCTGTTGAATATGTAGAAACACAATTTTTCAGTTTCGCAAGTCAAGCGTGTCGACTTCAACAATACTTGTCGCCAATATAACTATAAATAAGTGAACATTCGTTTGATCAACAACTAGTAAGTGAATATCGTTTTTTTACGGGAACGTGTATGAATACACAATTATAATACACAATTATAATACTACTATAATTCCATCCATGAGTGTGTTTCAAGATTGAAAAGGACTTTATTGCGCAGTTTACAGAATTGTCTATGTACGTATGTATATAAATTCAAATTATTTAATATCAAAATATTTAGGCAATAAAATCAGCTTTGATTGAGTATAGAATTTCTTTAACTTAATTGATAGAATTAAAAATTTATTTATCTAATTAATGAAATTTTTTATATGTTTATAATGTATATATTGTATATATATTATATATATATATATAATATATATATATATATGATATATATATACACAGATGTACGTGTGTTATGTTGAAGTTTTATTTATAAGTATTAGGTTAGATGTAACAGGAAAAAACGCCACGAACTTTTTTCCACTATTATTCCCACTAATATTTTAAGAAACAAAATCTTTTATGAATAAAATTAATATTTCCTGTAATTAAAAAAGTAATTAAATATTATAAAAATAAATGCATAAGAAAAAAGAACTAAATTAATAACGTATAATTATATGAAATAAATTTAAAATTGTATAGCTAATGTCGCCAATTTACCGTTGTATCTGCAGAAAATTTGTTATTGATTGCAATAATGAGACACTATACTTTGCAACAATTTAATTTTAATTCTATTATAACAATGTTGTTATTAAACAATGTTATTATAGCAGTAAACATAGAGCGTGTAAGAGCGTTCGAAGAAATAATGTATTTATTTTTTAATAGTTTAAGTTGACCAACGATGTTGTCTTTTATATCTTTAAAAAGAATTCACAACGTTTTTAACATTAAATTTACACGAGTAATGAATTCTTCAAGATAACTTAGATTTCGATAGCGAACATTTGCACGGAAATATTAAAACATATTATTTGTTTTAGCATTTTATACTTACTCATACATTTAGAATTACATTTTTTTTTATTATGATTTGAAGATGCATCATATCTGTAATATATTTAATGTGAAATTTATTAATTTTAAAATATAAACGTAACAAATTCTTCGGATTAAGTGAAAGAAACTCAGATCGCATTGAGAGACGTCATGTTTTGCATTCAATAATAAAAATTACATAGCTTACATATTTATAAAGCATTAATTAAAGAATCTTTAATGTACAACAATATTGTAAGTCTTCGTTTTTTATCTTTTTACATTCAATAAGCGTGACAATACTATATTCAATAACAAAGGAATATGTATATCGTCGCAACTGTTCTTCAAAGTATAATATATATAAAAAAAATCCTCTCCATTTTAAAGTGTGTAAAAAAAAAGTGGAAGGGAACACTATTTAAAAGAAGAGCTCCGAACAACATTACATAATAACGCATAAGTCATTCAGAGAATTTCAACAGAGTTCAGACAGCTATTGCTAATTATAAGTTCTCCGAGAAAATAAAATATCTCAAGCCATGAACTATTACGTTCCAATTCAACAGGCTGAGGCGAGCAAGAGACAGTAAGTTCATTTAATTTTATAAAATATTTTGCTTATACATATTATACTTTATGTATTTTTGTAAGATCTATTTACATGTTTTCTTTTTTTAAAGCGCATTTTCTCAAACATCGTCTTGTACACCTTCGAAACCTCGTTATATGCTTCGTATTTTGATGAGGAAATATGCATTGATATCGACAGCGTACAAATTTCTGGACATTGGGATCGTTATAGGATCTATATCTCATGTACAAATGTGCGATCGGTGATAATCGAGGCAACCGCATGTTCATACCTCATGCTACATGGAAGACGAGAGGAGTGCAGAAATCAAGCGATTAATGCAGTCAACAGTCTCATCATCACCAATTCAAGATTTAAATATGGAACTTGTTAAAATATATGATACGAATAACGTAAAGTTAACATTAAATGGCACATGTATTTGTACATGAAATCAATAATTATGTTTTTCTTATTTGAGCTTGAGCAATGTGTTGAACATGTATTCTATGAACTGAGTCAATATATGCACGAGGTTAGTAAGAAATTTGAATATTTTGTGTCATTTTTAAGACAAAATTGTATTACTAATAAAAGCGATGCTGCAAACTTTGTACAAAATTTATGATAAAAATTCTATTATAGAATGTGAACTAATAGTCTATGATTTAGATTATATTATACATACAGCATTACATGATGAATAAATGTATGTTAAAATATATATTCTTAAAAAATATATATATATATATATATATATTAAGTGTAGGAAAAAGTTCGTGGCGTTTTTCCCGTTAAATGTAACTTTTTCCCATACCTAATATATTCTTTTCTTCTAAAATTATTTTATCTTTAATATCTTTGCCATTTTTTCTTCATATCTTCGTAGTAGTATGAATTATGAATAGTCAATAAGAAAACGCTCTTGGCCATTTGTATTACATTGATAAAAAAGAATATTATTATAATTAGTGTTATTAAGTTATATTATTAAAAATTCATAAAAATATTATTATAATTAGTTTCTAAGTCGTATCATTAAAAATCATAAATACCATATCTATTTAAGTCTCATGCGACATGGAAGGCCTTCATCGAGAGATGTACAAATGTTGAGCGATTAGTGCAGCTGTTTCCTCCTATCTAACGATTCAAGATTTAACTGTGGAACTTGTTAAAATTGGTAATGAACATATAAAATATAAAAATATCATTGCATGGTACGTGCTTGCACATGAAGTCAAAAATCATTCTTTTCATGTTTGAACTTCGAACATTGTGTCGAAATGTATACTTTGAACTGTATCAGTATATTCATGATATTAGAGAAAAATTTAAATATTTTGTGACTTTTTTATGCCAAAATTGTATTACTAATCAATGTGATGCTGCAAATATTTTGCATAAAATTTATGATAAAAATTCTATTATAGAATGTGAACTAATAGCTTACGCGTTAAATAATATTGTATACACTGCGTTATATGAAAAATAAATATATCTTAAACATATTACTCAGTCTTCAAAATGATTCCTTCCTACCATTCTTTCCTATTATTCTTTTTTTTCTCAATTCCAAATTAGTAGATAAGAAAGCGCGCTTGATGATTTATATTACATATTAATAAAAAAAAAAAAATATCAATTTTATTACTAAGTTACATCATATAAAAATCATAAATCCATCCATTTACGATCACGCGCGCGCGCGCGCGCGCGCGTGTGTGTGTGTGTGTGTGTGTGTGTGTGTGTGTGTGATGTGAGATCTCGCGCGTAACGTGCGAGAAAATGTCAGATTCACGATTTCTGCTTTTTGTATTTAAAAAAAATTTTTTTTTTAAATAAATGAAAAGTTATTAATGAATTTATTAGGCGACATATATATACTTCTATATAATAATTGAAATCATATGTATTAGTATATATATATTATATATACTACTTATATATACATATAAATTATATATTTCAATATCGTGATTTACAATATAACATATTTTCGTCACACTTTTTATGGAAGTAAAATCACAATTTCATATATGTTTCGTGTAACGAATGTATCAATTTCAAAGCAATACGTGTTGACGATCCACAATGACTCAGGTGTTCAACTCGTCATCTGATAGACTCGGGTTCAAATCTTCGCGTCGTCAGCATTATATTTTCCTACAAATGCTACAATGAAGAAAAAAATCTGAAAATGAGATTGAGAAGTTACAAAAAGTTTACCAAATGATGCAGAAAAAGAAACAAAAAGAAAGAAACAATTGACAGATCTCATATCGCCCGCGTCGGCAGGATATGTACATTATCAACATCATCAATAGAAAAAGGCAAGAACGAAATAATTACTTAGAGTTACTGTAGATTATTTTATTTTGCAATTATTAAATAATAAAGATTTGAGATGATAAAATGCTGTTAACATCTATTATATTGGTATTTTGGAGCACTCGTATATTGCATAAAATATGATTACATGTTAGTTTTTAGCATTCTTGATATATTAGGTGTGGGAAAAAGTTCGTGGCGTTTTTCCTATTAGATGGTATTAAAAAAAATGCCACGAACTTTTTCTCATCTAATATGTATTATCGTGTTCAGGAACACTTGCGATTTTTTTCTTGCATTTTTTGAAAAGGTAAGTTAAGACCGATCTACAATATAATAGTAAGTTTGATTTGAGAAGTAAAAGTAAGAAATAAAATTATGCGTGGTCTACAATGGCAGTATCAGTAATGGATGAGAATGTAAGAGTAAGAAATTGATCAATCACAGTCGATTATTCTTTTCACGTTCAACTGTGATTGGTCAATTTGTTATTTTTATGACTTCATTCATTACTGATACTGCCATTAGTAGACCAATTAATTTATTTCGCTTACGCCTACATCTATTCTAAACTCTTACATCTACTCTTACTTCTTAAATTAAGCTTACTACGTGTATTAAACGGGTCTTTACAGCTTGCGACTTTATTGTAGAAGAGATTTTAGTCCTGTACATACATACACAGGACGCGCTGCTTCTTGACAAAACAAATTGCCACGCGCAGTACGCGACAAGCACGTGGCAGTTGAATTTGCTGAACGCGATCGTCATCTTAACTATTGTCTAGCATGGCGCGTACGATATCGCAGCAGTTCGCCATGATTCGGCAGTAACAACAGTCATTTTGTGTTCAGTTCTGAAGAACCATTCGTCTGCGGCTGACGTAGCTCGGCTTGGGTGCTACAATTTACATATTTTTAAAAGTGTTGCTGACTTTGACTGAGCATTAAAACATTCATAACCGTCCCGTAGTTTTGGACGACTCGTTCGTTCTGACGCGCGTACGCGCGGCATGACGACATCGTGGACGCAGGCATCTAGTGTCCGGGCGGGTTTCGTTATTTTCGCGAGCACTTTAAAATTTTGTAATGTCCTCTTATAAGGACGTGATCTGGCCGTCTATTGATCTCTTTATTTCGAGGGAGGCGGGAAGCAGAAGAAGATTTCCTGAGTGTGAGGGATGGTGCACGAGATCTCGCAGTTGAATGGACTAAGATATCGAAGACATAAGTACATATTCCTCATAATTATATGTGTACATTATGCATAATTGTACGTGTCTATAATGCATAAACGTTTTCACTCTAATAAGATTATTTTCGGTGCGATTACTATTCACATAGTCATTATATTGAAGAGAATCTTACTGGTCGAAAGATGTACGATAGAGCCTTTCAACTCGCACACGGCATGCGTTTTACGTTACGAAATCGATCTTCCTTCTTTTCTCGATTTAACTTCCGACGTATGGAGAATGTACTGTTTACAATACACGGAGTAAGAAGTAAGAATAAGAAATTGACCAATCCCGTCGAAATGCGAGAAGAATAATCGACTGTGATTGGTCAATTTTTTACTCTTACTTCTTATTCTGTGTATTGTAAACAACACACAATAGTACTATAATACTATGATCTTTCTCTGGGAATCAGAAATATAATCAGGGAAGAGAAAAAAAAGGGATTTCATAACATAAAAACGCACGCTGTACGCGAGAAGGCTCTGATCTACAGTAATAAAGTCTACAGCTGCGTTCCGTTTCACATTCGATGAATAACGAGAATAAATAGTGTAGCATGATGCGCATTGTTATTCATCGAATGTTAAACAAGAATAAATGCACCATTAAGGATTAATAACTCGTTAACTATTGAGGAAACTTACAAAATGGTAGAGGACTTTTCGATTCGACAGTTTAGTCCGCTCTACCTGCTCATGAAATATTTGGCAATTATTTCCAGACACTCTGTATATATATATATATATATATATATATAAAATACATATTTTGTTTCTTTTTCAACATCATTTTTACCAACCTTGATGGAGGTATTCTGTGTTACGTTCTAAAACTTGATTCTATTAACTCTCTGAGTATCTTTTGTTGTTCATTGAATATTGAACAAAGATAGAAGATATGGATTGAAAAGGATAACTAGAATCGAATTTTAGAACGCAACCTCGTATAATTGTATAATTGTACCAATATTATACAACTTTGCTCATGTCGCTTTACCATGGATTTTTTCATTGCGTGTAGCGCGACACCATTTTTGGTTTCGTTTTCTCCGTCATCGATCGCCGTCGTCATCGTTGCTGACATCATCGTTGTCGCCAATGATTGTTGGAGTCAGTGTTGCCAAGGACATGGTTGACAGCAAAATTTCCGGTGCCGTCGTTGACCTTGATGAGGTCGTCGTCAGCCGATCAGAAGATTTTTTGCAGTTACCGCAATACTGTGAACTGTCTTCGCTTTGTGTCGAAAAAAGATAAATACTTGAAATGCTTGACCAAGCTAATTCTATATACACATATATATATATATATATAATATAATAAAAAATTTTTATTTAACAAAAAATAAAACAAGAGGTATACCGCGCAATTCAAAAGTAGAAGCATAAAGAAAATTGTTCCAAATTTGGACGAATTGCATGACCCGCTCCATCCGCATTGCCTGCTGCGACACTGAATTTATACGCAGAATACTTGCCGATTCTGTCCACGTCGATAGGATACGCACCGATTCAGCAAGTGCTGGCCTAGCAAGCGTCAGCAGGAGTATCTTCTGCGCCGATAGAATACGTACTGACTCCGTTCGGGTCGACAGACGTACTGACTTCGTTCGAATCGGCGGGATATCGTTTTACAAATAATGTGAAAAAAGCGATCAGTTCGTAATGAATGTTGATTCTATTTTAACGATTTAACTGTACTTCAAAGTGATCATTTTATGTCATGTCGTATATAAAAATTAAATTCTTTAGTGCTAAAACAGAGTTTTTTACCTGTTTAGTCTACATTTTTAGATCTAATGGAATATGTCAATTAAATGCAAGAGCTCAGTGAGCAATCGTGCTTCATCCTTTGGATTCATCCTCTGATTACTCTGTTTTAGCACTAAAGAATTTTAATTTTTATATACGAGATGACATAAAATGATCGATAGATATTAGACGCAGTTAAATCATTAAAGTATTCTAAATACTCGTACTAACAAGACATTAATGACTATTACTAATTCATATATTAACTTTGTGAATAAAAATTGTTGAGACGATAACGACGACAATCTTATTTACAAACTTAACAGGATAATGAAAATTCTTTAATTATTACGACTCAATCATCTTTCTCCAATCGAAAAAGGAAACGTCGTTTCTTTAATTAAAACCTACAACCACAGATTTTACCTGATGAATACCTAGACAGAACATCATTAGTAACACATAAAATAGTTACTACTGATAACTTATCGTTTCACACAATAACAGTATCGCTTTCCGCCAGTACATAAGAAATAACGTATCAAATTAAACAATTGAGTGATAAAAATATCGTAGAACTTTCCACTTCTCCATTGCTTCCCGATCTAAATAGTATCCAAAAAGGCAGATTCATCGGATAATAATATAATAATAGGTGACGTATTTTGTACCGTAATTGATTATAGGAAGTTAAATGTAAAAATTATATAGATGATGCCTATCCTTTGCCTAATATTTGTGATATATTAGATCAACTTGGTAGTGCCAAGTATTTTCCAGTGCTAGATTATAGCCAGTGGTTTCCAACAAATTCCTGGATTCCGCTATTGTGCCAATGGTTCGGAATCCACAGAGGACTTCGAGGGTTGGTAATCGAAGTAGACTTGTAGTTTTACAATACAATATATTGAGTTGTCCGGAAAGTTCGTGCCGATTTGTGGTAGGTAGCGTAAGGACAGGTCTGAATATATCAGAACAATTGAAAACAAAGACATGCGTACATATTGTAAAAGACGGTATTTCAGGCATACTTGGAAAAAAATTTAGTTGCGATACGTTAATTTTTGTCAGTTGTATACGCCTTTAAATATAGAAGAAAACAAAGTGCATTTTAATGCTTTTATTTTATCGGAAAGGCAAAAATGCCACACAAGTGGCAAACAAGATATGCGCTGTTTATAGCGAAAGTGCTGTAGCTGAAAGAAGTGTGCGGAAATGGTTTGCTAGATTTAAAGTTGGTGATTTCAATCTTGAAGATTAAGAACGTCCGAGTAGGTCCTCTACAAATGAAGATCAGATTAAAATACTGATCGAGAATAACTCACGCTATACGACACGTAAATTAGCAGAAATGTGTCAAAATCCACCATCTACGAGCATTTTATGGAGCTTGGCTACATAATTTTGATGTATGTGTTTCCCACGATTTAACGGAGAAAAATCTAATGGATCCCATTTCCATTTGCGACTCGCTCTATAAACGCAACGAGGAAACACCATTTTTTAAGCAAGTAGTGACGGGGGATAAAAAATGGATCATTTACAATAATGTTGAGCGAAAAAGATCTTGAGAAAAGCGAAATGAAGCCATCCCAAAAGCCGGTCTTCATCCAAAGAAAGTCATGCTCTGTGTCTGATGGGATTGGAAAGGTATCCTGTATTATGAGTTTTATCAAACAACGAGATAAATTCAGAGAAGTATTGTTCCCAATTAGATGAATTGAAGACAGCAATTGAACAAAAACGTCCAGAAATAGCGAATCGGAAGGGCGTCGTGTTTCATCAGGATAATGCGCGGCCTCATGTGTCTTTGATAACTCGACAAAAGTTGGAGCTCAGTTAGAATGTTCTATTTCCTATTCACCATATTTACCAGACCTCGCGCCCTCTGATTTCCATCTATTTTGATCATTACAAAATTCTCTTAATGGAAAAAGCTTCAACTCTTTGGTCAAGGTAAAAAAATCACTTAGAAAAGTTTTTCGCTGAAAAACCTGAGAGATGCTGGAAGGACGGAATTTTCAAGTTGCCTGAAAGATGGAGAAAAGTTTGTAGAACAGAATGACACCTATATAATTTAATAAATGTACTAAAATTTAAATCTTCTGCGTTTCAATTTTCCTTCAAAATCGGCATGAACTTTCCGGACAGCCCAATATTTAATTTTAAACATAACAACAGTGATTATTTCGCTACACTTCTACTTAGCACTTTCCACGGCGCAGTAGGTACAAATTCGTTAAACGGATAGAGTAACGCGACAAATTTTTTTAATTTTCTGACCGACGACCGCATCCGCGGTCACGCGGATATATTCAGGATTTTTCAGGTCATCTTTGAGCGTTCCGCGTTGGCCTGTCAACATTCCGCGTATCCGGCAAAACTATCGGCAGTAGAAAATTTTTCTATTCCGCGAAATGCCAAAAACGTTCGTCAGTTCTTAGGCTTAGTTGGACAATATTATTGCCGGTTTATCCCCGGGTTTTCTAAAATCGCTAGCCCGCTGTCGAATTTATTAAAAAAGGACGCGAATTTTGGAACGTGATTCAAGAGACTTTCGACACGTTGCGCAAGCTGCTTTGTCAAGAAATTGTTTTGCAGTATCCAAATTTTGAACGTGATTTCATAATAACCACTGATTTTCTAACTGTGCTATCGCAGGGGTATTGAATCAAGCAGAGATCAGTCAAGACCTCCTTATTGCCTATGCTTCTAGAGTTTTAAATTCAAAAGAATTACTCAATCATCGAATTGCTCGTGATAACTTATTAGTCAATTTCAGAACTTACGTATACGGTCGTATCTTCACACTAATTACGGATCACCAACCATTGACTTGGTTACATCCCTTAAAAAAACCTTACGTCATGCGAAGAAGTCAAATGGAATGGCGTTGATAGAGCTAGGTTCATACAATATATACATCCTTCAGTTCATGAGTGTACTGGTTTTATGTCGCATAAATTGTTTTGGAACACCTGCACGAATTTTTTCTAGTCTGAATTTCAAAGAATCCGCTGACAAACCCTTACTACGAACCTGTTCGAGGAAATCCGCAAGTTGCAAGATATTGTTAGGGCTAACTTACAAAGAGCAAAGGAGAAGTCGAAGGAATATTATGATAAATGCATTAATCAAGCGACATTTGCAGTAGGAGATTACGTCTTTTCAATAATTATAGAATTGATAAACTCACCGCCGAATATCTAGAGTCTTATAAGTTTATCGAATTCTTAGAATTCTTAGAATTATTTTTATTATATAATTTATAGTTTTATAACTTTTTAGATAATATCTCTTTTTTATAATAGGAAAACCGACGGTGGTAATCATCACAATTTGCAGAACATATTATGCTTGCTCTTCGTTCTTTGTGAGTAATCTATTATAATTTTCTATCAATTGAATATCCTTTCTACCGTATCATTAATAACTCGCAGTTTATTCACTACTTCTAGCTCTTTTTGGAAACTAGTTTTCAGAACTAAATTAATGAGTCTATTTGCAAGAATTGATTATCTAATTCAAATCTTGTAAAAAAATTTTTTAGTTTCAGCGGAAACGAAGTATTCAAATCTCTTTTGCACAAATCAGAAATTTCTTCATCTTTTAATACTCGTTTAATATTTTCGTCATATGATTCACTTTAAAGCATCAATCATCTTTTGCTTCAATTCTAATGGCAAAATAAAAAAATGCCTATGCGATAGCTTCAGGGCTTAAATACCATAAATGTTTCCTAAATTTATGCAAACATTTCGAAAAATATTATTTCGAAAAATATTATGATCAATCGTTCGATATTCGTAAAACTTAGACAGAAACTTGAAATCCCAGTATGGTGCTTTAGTAGGCGCATTAAACTATGCTTCAACATATATACTGACTATAAAAATACAAATATCGCAAAGCGCGTTTTCTTCTTCCGCTGATAACTTGAATTCATGATGAAATAGGAACATTTTCAGACAATAGATAGCTTTTGCCATCCATCTCGCATCTATTCTGATGAATGACGCCCGGAGCACAAAAAGATATTCCACGAGATGATGTTTCACCAAGAAACACGGTTGTTAATTCGAATAATTCTCTAAAATCTTCTCATGTTTTTAAAGTAAGTTTAACAAAATCAAGGATTCATAATAAATTCTCCTGTTTTAAACGTTTTTTACATTTTTGTTTTCAATTCCGAATGTAAAATTTTTAGTATTAATCTTAGACCAAGACTTTTGAAATCGCTTAAAAATTAATACATTCGGTCCTAAAAATTTGATTCATTTTTTTATTGAAAACGCTTTTAAGGACTATTTCATAGATATAGTACCTGCAAGGTAAGTACAAAAAGTTCTTTTCTAAAAATTATTCTATTAAAATACACGCATTTAAGCGCCCGGTATTTGTCGTATCAAAACATAATGCTTTTACTAATTTCGCGAAATCTCAATCAGTAAGTAACGCAAACAACAAACACCTGCTCTTTTCCAGTTCCAGAATTTAATGTTGGTATGCCAAGGGATTTATTCAGTATCGTCATTTGAAATAATTACAGGAAGTCTATTGACGGTTTCTTTGCTTGCTAAAGTTGGAAGTAGTTTTTCATCCCAGTGCACGACAACAGCATGCAATTTGGAGCTTTACTCTTTAAAAATTGATTTTTAAGAATAATTGCTCTTTCTTTACGTATATTTTGTCGAATTCGGTTAATGGATGCTCTATTTATAATCAAATCTTGTATGTTATATTTTACACTACTCACTTATTACTTGAAGTTCATGACTGCTACGATTTTTCCCTGTCAAAATTTTTTTTGTCGTTCTTCAGCTTTTTTTCCTTTCTTAGCACTCTCACGATCAATTCCGTACATAAAGCTTAAATGTCCCTTTAGCCTTTGATTAATTAAAAAGTATTAGTTAAAAAGTAAAAGTCCTTATCTTCCTTAATGGTCATCATTTCGATAGCATGTGCTTTCGTCCAATA
>NW_012130101.1:2862842-2863949 GCF_000143395.1 Atta cephalotes | reverse complement strand
AGCTATGGCCGTCCCTGTATCAACTTTAGTGCATTCATCGACCTTAGTTACTGCAGGCGTATATTTAATAATTCGTTTTAATATAGATTTTTAATGGAAACAAATGTGAGGATAATTTTAGAGTTTATTTCTATTATTACTATATTTATATCAGGAGTTATGGTTAACTTTGAGAATGACTTTTAAAAAATTATTGCATTATCAACTTTAAGTATCAATTAGGATTAATAATAATTAGGTTATCAATTAGGATTAATAATAATCATTTTAAGGTTTGGGTTTAGGCTGATAGCTTATTATCATTTATTGGTATATGCAATTTTTAAATCTATGTTATTTATAGCTGCGGATGCCGTAATTTATTTAATAAAAAATACTCAAGATATTCGATTATTAGGGAATTTAAATGAGATGATTCCTTATGTAATATTGTTATAAAATTATTAACTTTTAATATGGCCTTAAAAGATGTTCCTTTTATGGCCAGATTTTATAGAAAAGATTATTATAGAAATTATTTATAGAGAGAGAGGAGTAAATATATTTATATTTGTTTTGTCTTTATTACTAACAGTATCTTATTCATTGCAAATTTTTATTATTTATTTTTTAATAATAGATTAAAATTTTATAGTTTTATATATATATTAAAGAAGATAAATTAATTAATATATCTATGGTTATTATAATGAATAAATAGCTTTTAATAAAAAAAGCTATATAAATCACCCCCCAGAAAATAAAATTATAACTACTTATAACTTTCATATTTATTAACCTAAACTTAACAGTTATTCATATACATATTAAAAATATAAACTAATAAAGGAAATGAAATTATATAATATATATATGCTAAGTCGCAGGATATTATATAATAATACTCGGGATTGCTATCTCAATAAGTATTAGGTGTACAACTTTGCTTCCGCCGTTTTTTTTTCGAAATTCGAGGTTTTATTGTAAAAAACTGGTTATATATTTATGATTTAAAGTATTGTCCATCGCTGGCCACTACTTTCTCCCATCTTTTGGGTAGCGTACGAATCCCGCGTCGAAAAAACTGGTCATCTTTTGAGGCTATCCACGAATCGATTCAATTTTTAC
>NW_012130101.1:2836073-2862822 GCF_000143395.1 Atta cephalotes | reverse complement strand
GTCTTTCAATGCTCGGCTCAAATGCATCAATTGCGTTCGATACCGATCGCCTGTGATTGTTTCAGTCAGTTTTAACAGTTCATAATACACTACGCCGAGCTGGTCCCACCAAATACAGAGCATGACCTTGGACGTCAAAATCACCGTTCTTAAAGCGTTGAAACCACTCACGACACGTTCTTTCACTAATAGCGGCCTCACCATAAGTATTTGAGAGCATTCGATGAGCCTCAGCCGCAGATTTCTTCATATTGAAGCAAAAAATTAAATCCTCCCGCAAATGACAAGAATTTGACTCGTAAACTGACATTTCCAATCGAGAACAACTTTATGATGCAGACACAAATCGACTAATGTTTCTATGGGGTTATGTTGACAGATGCCCAAGTTTATTGTATGACGTCTATGATCTATTTATTTCGACCACCACTTACCGCTAAAGCCATCTATAGGAAAACGGCGGAAGCAAAGTTGTAATAATTTTTAAAAATGTAGCAATTAATCTAAATTTAAACATTAAATAAAATCAAATCAAATCTATAGATACAAAAAATATCACTAACACCACTAACATATTAATAAAAATTAATAATTTTATTTTTCTATTCTCATTTAAACATAATTATTAAACCCAAAATTCAAAATGTTAACATTACTAATATTATGGAATAACAGTTACATCCTATTCTCATTATAATTTATTAAATCATTCATCTTTACATATATAAATATAAAAATTAATAAAAAACTAAGTAAATAACATAAATTATAATATAATATAACTATATTATATTATAAAATTTATAAACATAATCATTATAATAAATTTTATCATATAAAAAATCATTAATAATCTTTTTATCTTCAAAAACTATCTCAATAAATAATCCAATAAATAAAATCAAAGAATATATTCTCATATACACCTTTAATCTCCAAAATTAATATTCTTTATTTTATAAATTATTTTTTGTCTTCACATTATTCTTCTTACTCGCCTCCCTCTTCCTCATCTTATATTATAAAATAGAAAAATAATATTTATTTAACATAAATTTTTTAACATTTATTTATTTTTAACATTTATATTCACATTTAATTAAATATTTTACCAACAAAAAATAATAATTTATATATTAAATTACTATTGTATTTTATCCATACCTCAATTCTATATCATTATTATTCAACCAACAAAAACAATCTTCTTCTACATATATTTTCTATCTCTTCTCTCTATATATATTTTCAAATAAATTTTTAAACTTCTTTATTATTATAGCCCACACCCACATACCCGCATACATATATACACTTCAATATCTCTCCTTTAACTATCAACCAAATATTAAAAATTAATATTAAAAAACTAATACTAATTAATATATTTTCTATCCCTTATGACTAAATTCTCTAATATTTTTTTCTTAATTCTCTTTTCATTTTTATTATTAATTATTCTAATCATTCTAATTAACTCCTTTATCATCAGATCTATAATTATTTGATTAATAATTTATTTTTTATTAATTTTTATTATATCATTCTGATCTGAAAATTACATATATTCAATTATCATATTTTTTATCTTAATCAGAGGACTACTTATTATTTTTTTATACTTTACAAGATTAATTTCTAACATAAAAAATAATTTTCAATATTAAACCTATACTTATATTAACATTCCTAATAAATGTATTATAATTATACTTTTAATAATAAATATAAATACAGCCTCCATACTTTCCTTTTCTTATTAATAAATTTCATTTAATTTTTTTAAATTTTAACATTTCTCACACAAATTTTATTATTAATATCAATAAAAATATATTTGAACATATTTTTAATATTTACTTATACTCCTATAATAATTCTATCTTACTTTGTATATTATTTTTATTAATATCCACATTTATAATTATTAAAATTTGTTCAATTAAATCTTCCTCATTAAAATTAATTAAATTAAATTTATTAATAATTTTTAAAACAAAATAATTAATATAACAATAATTAACATAACAAAAAAATATTTTTTCACTTCACTCAATTAATTATTTTCTCAAATTTTTCAAATTAATTATTTTCTCCTTTATTTACTTACTTACTATTATTTATTCCCCTTAAATATAATATAATAATAATAATAATAATAATAATAATAACTATAATATTAATTATAGTCAATCTCTTATTAACTGCCCGCCCCTTCCTACCCTATTGCTATCACATAAGTTTTTAAATAAATATAAAAAATCAATTTTCCTTCGCCTCCTTTTTCTTACTTTTACCTCTTCTACTTTTCCATATTATTAATTTTTATCTTTTATATTTTTACCTAAATTATTAAAATATGAAAAAAATTACTAAGATAATTAATCACTCTCTAATTAATCTTCCTTCTCCTATTAACATTTCCTACTGATGAAATTTTGGTACTTTATTTCTATTTTATATTTTTCTAATAATTCAAATTATTAGTGGACTTTTTCTATTCATTATTGCCCAAATATTTCAATTGCCTTTAATAATATCATCCATACCATCCAAAATATCCCCAATGGTTGAATTATACGTAATATTGACATAAATGGCGCTTCTTTTTTCTTTATTTGCATATATTTACACATTGGATGGAATATCTATTATAATATCTTTAATTTAATATATACTTGAATTTCAGGAGTAACAATCTTCTTACTTTCAATAGCCACAGCTTTTTTCGGATACGTCCTCCCCTGAGGACAAATATCATACTGAGGAGCCGTAGTAATTATTAACCTTATATCAACTATCCCCTATATTGAAAATATACTAATTATATGAATTTGTGGTGGATTCTCAATTAATAACTTAACACTAAACTTAACTAAATCGTTTTTTCTCCTTCCACTTCATTTTACCTTTCATCATTCTTTTATTTATTCTAATCCATCTATTTTTCCTACATTCAACCGGATCCTCAAATCTTTCCGGAATAAACAGAGAAACCTCTAAAATTCCATTTCATCCTTACTTTATTTTTAAAGATTTATTAGGATTTACTATTTCACTTTCTTTTTTTCTTTTCTATTATTATTCTTCAGTGCCCATATATATTTAGAAATCCTGACAATTTTACCCCTGCAAATCCTTTAGTCATACTCATCTTCAACTCACTCATTATTCAACCCGAATGATATTTCTTATTTGCTTATGCTATTCTTCGATATATCCTCAATAAATTCGGCGGAATTATTGCCCTTACTATATCAATTTTAATCCTCTTAATAAATCTATTTATTCTTCCCCATCATCAATAATGTCTAGTCAACTAATATATTGAATATTTATTAATACATTTATTCTTCTAACATGAGCAGGTGCTCAACTAATTTAAAGGCCCTATATCTTAATCAGGCAAATTCTTACTGTAAATTATTTTCTATTTTTTTCATTCTTTTATTTTTAAATTATAAAATATGAGAACTTATCATTTATTTATAATTTAATTTTATAATTTAATAGATATTTTTTTCTTACCATCATCACACAATTATTTTATTTATTTCTTAATTATTTCTACCTTCCCCGTCCTCTCTAACTTTACTTTTTACACCTTTTTATTAATTATTAATTATTAAATTATATTAAAAAACAATTTTTAATTATTACTTCTCCTCTTTTCCTTTCCTTCTTCTTCTCTCTTCTTCCCAATCTTTTTATTCTATCTTTTTTATTTTATTACTCTCTACTCCCAATATTATTAATATAAAAAATTATTTTTATTTTTTTCAATTAAATCAATTAAACTAAAACTATCCTATTATAAATAAACTACTAATAATGTCCTATAATTAATGATCTTGAAATAAGTCTATGTTTTGAAAACATATTAAAGAAATTTAAATTTTCTATTAATTTAATTGTATTTTAATCTTATCATATATTTTAATCTAACAATATTTATATACTTAATAATATACCCTAATTTTTATTTTTTATTTTATTATACAATATATTATAATTTTCCACAAAATTTTCACTTTTTTTCTCCCTCTCTCTTTTTCTCTCTCTACTAATTTTTTTATCTATTTTATTTTACTAATTTTTATCATAAATAATTATATTCTCAATTCATCTTCTCCTAATTTTAATTTCTCTCTAAAAGGTATCAATTTCATAAATAATATTTTATATATTAATATATAAATAGTATATCAAACCAACAATTAACAATTACCCCATCTTTAATCTATACAAATATAAACATAAACTTAAATATTAAAATAAAAATTATATAAAATTTAAAATAAAAGGTAAAATAATTTTTCAACATAAATATATTAATTTATAATTTTCATACTGCATCCGAGATAATACCTCACGTATTAAAATAATTAAAAATACTACTAAATTAATATATAATCATACCCACCTCGAATTAATTAAATTAGTAAATATACCCATTAAATACCTAAAAAAAGTAATTATTCCATATTCTGTTATAAAAATTAATGCAAAAGCCCCATTAAAATATTCCATAACATTAAATCCTGAAACTAATTCTGACTCACCCTTCACGAAATCTATTGACCTACGATTCAACTCAGCTAATACTCTTACAAAAAACACTAAAAATAACGAACTTAATATAAATCTATATATGTCTGCTACTTCATGAAGTCTAAAAAAGAATAACTTTCCCTCAAAATCATTGATATCAAAAAAATTATAATTAAACTAACTTCATATGATAAAATTTGCGAAATAGTCGACACAGCCCCTATTAATGAATATATAGAATTAGAAAACCAACCCATAAATATAAATATATAACCTATAAATATATAACCTATAATAATTAAAATAATAATCAAAATTAATAATGAATAATTATAATAATGAAATAATAAATAGTAATCCATAAATTAATCAATTTCTTATTATTAATATAAATAAAATAATAGGACAAATATATATTATAATAATTAATAAATATATATAATATAAAAAATGAATATATATAATATATATAATAATTTGATTTACAATAAAAACTTCTTTCCTAAATAATTTAATTGCATCCATAAAAGGCTATAATAATCCCATTATTCCAACCTTATTTGGACCTTTTCGTTCCTAATATATCTCAAAATTTTTCTAATAATGTTAAAAAAGCCACCTTTACTAATACATAAATCTCTAAAATAACTAATCTAATCAAATTTAATAATATATAATTTATAAATCTTAAAATTACTTATTACCTATATAATTTTCTTATTTATTTATATTTTTATTAAATTCTAAATTTAATGCATTATTCTGTCAAAGTAATAAAAATAAAATAATATATTTTTAAATTATTATTTATCATACAAAAAAATAATTATTTTTTTATCTCATTAATAATATTATTCACTTATTTTATAAAAATTATATTCATAAATACAGTCCTTCCGTACAAATACTTATTAACTTAATTATAAATAGAAATCGATCTAGCTTATACCGAACTCAAATCATGTAAGATTCTAAAAGTCGAACAGACTTAAATATTAAACTTCTACATCTAATTTTTATCTTAATTCAATATCAAGGTCGCAATCAATTTTATCAATATGATCTTTCTAAGAATATTACGCTATTATCCCTAAGGTAATTATTTTTCTCTTATTTCTCTAATTTCAAATAAATTCATCAAATTTCATTATTCACTATTCATCTATTCTTTATTTTAAATTAAAATTCATTAAATTTAATAATCCTCCCAACTAAATATATAATTCTATTACTTTTCCTAAACTTATAAATACAAATAAACTTATATATAAAATTCTATAAGGTCGTCCCATAATACCATCTAAAAATTTTTATTTAACTACTAAATTTAATTATTTAATTCAAGACAGCTTAAATTTCATTCCTACATTCATTCTACATTTACAATTAAAAAACAATTTATTATGCTACCTTTGTACAGTCAATATACTGCAGCTATTTAATTATTAATCATTGAGCAGCAAAAATATTTTTTATTATTATCAAAAACTATGTTTTTATTAAACTAATTTGCCTAATTCCTAAAATCAAATTCTTAATTATTTATTTATTTTTTACATTTTAATTAATTTTATTTATTCTTTCATTATTTCTTATTTTTAATTATTCATATATTATTATATCTTGTATTTAATATCTTGTATTTAAAATAATATCTTGTATTTTTATTATTAAATAATAATATATTATTTAAAATAATATTTCTTTATTCAATTAAATTTCATTTTTCCAAATTAATTTATTTTCTACTTTCATTCATAATTATTCAATATAAAAAAATTAATCCTAACTTTTATTATATTCATACCATAATAAACATAAATTTTTAATAAATTATTAAATTTTTCTTATAAAACTAAAATTTTATTAGTATTATTTATTTACTCCATAAAATCAAAACATTAAACCTATTATTTTAAGTCAAATTAATTATCCCAAGCTTAATTATCCCATAATTTATTTTCCTAAATAATAATAATTTCAATAATAATAATTCACATAAAAAAATTATTACATCAAATATTTTTAAGCCTAAATTAAATTTAAAAAAAACCTAGATTAAAATTGACTAGAATATCCTCTAATAGTTTATTCTTAATAATTATTCCACATTAACTAACATGTAAATATGAAATCGGAAATTACCAATAGATGGCCATAGCTGTCAAGTTGCCATCAGACGGCGCCATTGACGTCATTTCCTTGTTCTGACATCTGACAAAGATTTTCAACTCACAACAATATATGTTCAGTTTCATACAACAGTTTGTAATAGCGTTGTAATAGTGTCGAATTTTGTGCCTGGAAACTACGATTTGCGGATAGCATTGATTTTCTGTTACCATTTGAAGAAAACTGCTGCAAAATCGCATCGAATGCTTGTCGAAGCTGCTCGATGAGCATGCTCTTGGTAAATCATAGTGCTTTGAATGGTTTAAAAAATTCAAAAATGGCGATTTTGACGTGAGAAACGAAGAACGTGGAAAACCACCGAAAAAGTTTGAAGACAGCGAATTGCAAGCATTGTTGGATGAGGATGACGCTCAAACTCAACAAAAACTCGCGGATCAATTGAATGTGACACGAGAAGCCATCTCCATATGTTTGAAATCCATGAGAAAGATCCAGAAGATGAAAAAATGGGTTCCATATAAACTAAATGAAAGACAGCAGGAAAACCGAAAAACCACTTGCGAAATGCTGCTCGCCAGGTACAAAAAAAAGTCATTTCTCCATCGAATTGTGACTGGTGATGAAAAGTGGATATATTTTGAAAATCCTAAGCGTAAAAGATCATGGATAACTCCAGGCGAACCATCGACATCGACTGCAAGGCTAAATCGCTATGGACGGAAGACAATGCTCTGTGTTTAGTGGAATTAGAAAGCTGTAATCTTTTTTATGTTAATTATGAGCTGCTAAAACCTGGCGAAACCATTAATACTGAACGCTACCGACAATAAATGATCAATTTGAATCAAGTTTTGTGTGAAAAACGACCGGAATATCAAAAAAAGCAAAGTGATTTTGCTTCATGATAATGCACCATCACACACAGCAAAACTGGTCAAGGAAACAATTGAGGCATGGTTGGGAAATACTTTCGTATGCGGCTTACTCATCAAACTTGGCTCCGTCCGATTACCACTTATTTGCATCGATGGGACACGCACTTGCTCAGCAGCGCTTCACTTCTTACAAAGATGTACGAAAATGGCTAGATGACTGGTTTGGCTCAAAAGAGCAACAATTTTTTTGGCGTGGTATCCACAAATTGTCAAACAGATGGAAAAAATGTATAGCTACCTATGGGCAATACTTCGAATAAAATATTTTTTATCATTTTCATGCAATAACGTGTATTTTCTATAAAAAATTCCGGTTCATATTTACATACCTGGTAATATAAAATTGTTTATTATTTCTACCATTAACTCTTTTAATTTCGAGAAAATTAATAATTTATAACTTATATTTTAATAAAAGTTCTCTGATTATAAAAGGTACATTTAATTAAAATTACTTTTATATATTTAACTAAATCCATTTACATTACTTTCAATATAATTATACTTAATTATTTTATTCTATCTAATAAAACTCAAATAAATTTAATTACATCTTTAATTATTTTAAATTACTCCCTTTCCTTTAAATATTATTTATAATATATTTTTTTATTTTATTTATTATTTATTATCTCTGTCTCTCTTATCCTTCTTATCCTACCTATTATTTCTTAAATCTTATCCCTTTATAAATACAATTATAAATAACAAATCAATTATTAAATATTACTTACTACTGCCCTCCCCCTTCCAAACTAAATATTTTTGATTTATTAAATTAAAATAAACAATAATTTAAATAATCTCTATTTTTTAAAATATTCAAAAACTATAAATTAATTAAATTTATATACTTTTTAAACTTTTTTATTTATCTCTATTTATTTTACCTACCATCATCTAAATACACATTCCTGTATATTTACTTTGTTACGACTTCTTTCAACTATTTATTTATGAAAATGACGGGCAATTTGCATATTTCATTTAACTTTCAACTTATCAAATTTAATAAATTTACTATTAAATCCAACATATTCAAAATACTTAAAATTTTTTAAATACTCCTTAGTCTAAATGTAATTCATTTTTTACTTAACAATTCTACATTTGATTTGAATTCAAATTAATAATCTAATTAATTATATTTCCTAATAAAATAATTTTTAAACAATAATATATAAAATTTCTATTAAGACCCCCCCCCCTCCTTATCGTGGATTTATAAAACAAGTTCCTGTAACTCCTTAAAATACCACCAAATTATTTAAATTTAATGATTTATAATACATTTATTTTTCAATTCTCTAATTTTATTTATAATAATAGGGTATCTAATCCTAGTCTTACCTATAATTTAATTATTTTTAAAAATACATTTTATTTTTAATGTATATAAATCCTTACATATTTCATCATATAAAAAATTATTTTTATTAAAAATAATTATTACTAAATTTATTTTTTTATTTCCTAAATAATACTAATTAATCAAATTTACTCATAATTCATATTCTAACCGTTATTGCTGGTATTAAAATTTATCATTATTTACATATAAATTACTAAATTTAATTTCTTAAATGTAATTATTATAAATATTACTTTTCTTATTACAAAAAAATTATTTTAATTTTTTTATCTTTTATATAAAATTTTATTTATATTTGTAATTATAAAATGAATTTTTAAACATAAATTAAATTTTTTATATATTAATTTTTTATTAAAAATTTTTAATTACATATAAAATTACATCTCTTACCCACTTATCATCTTAAAATAAACATTAAAACAATTTCACATAATAAATACATTCTCTATCTACTAACTATCTACTTATATACTACCATATACTGTAAAATTTAATTTATATATTATATAATATATATAATATAATATATTATATATTGGATTGTTCGGAAAGTTCGTGCCGATGTTGAAGGAAAATTGAAACGCAGAAAATTTTAATTTAATAAATGTATACTAAAATTTAAATTTTAGTCGGCACGAACTTTCCGAACAACCCAATATTATTATATAATATAATATATTATATTATATATAATATATAATATAATATATTATAATATATAATATATAATATAATATATTATAATAATATATATTTTTAATACAATATATAATATATATTAAAATATTTTATTATTATTAATGTTTATTTATTTTATATTATTTAGTTATTTAATATTACTTTATTTTATATGTAATATTAATTTAAATGTTTAATAAAAAATGTAATAGCAATTCGAAGGCGTCTTTTTCGCCTGCAGCTTCATACGGTTGGGTTGATGTAAAAATAATGATGTATAAAATAAATCAAAACTACATAGAAGAGTAGTTACAATAAATCGTAAGAAATGTTGACAGAACATTTTCGATTATAATATAATGTGAATGAAAAAATTTGTACACTTTAACCTAATTCTTCAGTCTCATCTAACATATTAACAGAAATGATATGTCAATGAAACAATAATTGTGTTCAAAATACTCAACATAATATTCCCTTTTTAATTGATGTATATAAATGTATATAACATATCATATGACTTACGTAAATAATAACGTATCAGTTGTATATTAATTTTACATTGATATGTTATTGGACTAAGCTTCCTAGCTACATCGAAAAAAAGTTGTTGAAAAATATTTAAATTCATTAATTCAACCACAATACTCCTAATAGCATTACATAATAAATTTAATACAACAAAGATTCAATGATACATATTGCTTCTTGAAATGCATATGGAATTAGCAGAAAAATTAATATTGATCGTGTAATTAATACTAATAAATGAATTATTGAATCCGCATACTGTGATTGAAATTAACTTTGTAGACAAAAATCGATAGTGTTAATTAATCATTAAATCATACAATGTTTTATTTTTTACTTAATCGATTATTATTTATTTCAGTAATGCTGATGGTATTGTAATTTTCAAGTCTCACCATCTTTCATAAAAATAGTTAAAAAAAATTGATTTAATTTAGAAAGCAGTATCCGATTATAAAATTAATCCGATTATAAAATCAATAAAAAAGTATAATATTGTAGTATGTATAGAAATATATGTGTACATACCCATGTATATATATTGCAACCGCACTCACGAGCGTGATGAGTGATGAACTTCGTCGCGTCCGCAGTTAATTCTCTCTTGATTCGGCAACATTCCCTTTTCATAACGAACCTTCGATTGATTTCCCCGAAATCGCGACAAAAAGCGTGTCCTTACGCGGCTCCTCCTGAGGGCCATGCAGGATTTCGAAAACGATAGTTGGGCGCTAGGCACGAGTGAGCGTGCCACTCTTTATCGGAATTAATCGGGAGAATCTCTACGCGATTTTCTACAGAACTTCAACGGTTCTCGTAACCGGCAGTTCAGCCTCGGAAATGGCAAAGAGGGCGGTTCGTAGTGTCAAAGATAGAGGATCGTGTGGAGGAGCGAATAGCTGGCGACAATAAATTACATAATCATTAACAAGAAAAAATAACAAATACATTTGGTGTGACTCCGACTCTCGTTTATACTCGTTGACAAGGTCACGACAATATGCGATCGAAATGCATTACTTTAACCTTGCGAGCCTTGACACGCGGAGCGTATTAATTACGCTAACTCTCAATGGCGATACGCGAACTCTCGAGCTCATGCCACAAGAATGCTTTTCACAAATCGCACGAGCAGTAACCGATGCTACAACCGAGAGGTTACGATCTCACCGCGAACATGGCGTGACCTCGTGCTCATCGAATGACTTTACAAAATGCCAGAAATAGACAGAGAACGCACAGACATCACGATACAAAGTTCCGATATAAGGCAAATCGGCACGCGAAAAACTTCACGAAATGATGTGTGGCTAAGGCAAACGCGGAAAGTAACTCTCTCGAAAGTCTTACAACGAGTCGTCACGGAAGGCGGCACGCGCGGACATAAATATCGCGCAAAACTCGACGCACGTGTGCCTCTCACACACAAAAGACGATAACGATAATTACACGCGCTTCCCGGACACGGAAATTGGCGACCCCGGTAGTCTTCTCGTTTCAAACTGGCTATCCTAGTCCTCGGCAATGCTCCTCGCTCACTCGTCACAACACAAGTGCCGCAGATCCTTTCGGAAGCACGCAGTGACCGCTATCACAAGAGGATCACTTTATCGCAATAAACTAATTAGTGCGAGGCCCTGTAAGCTCCGTGAATCGCGCGAGCCGTGTCATCTACTCATTCTGCATCCTAGCGCGCGGAATTCGACGGGCTGCAGCATTCCTTCGGCTGCATTGGAGGCCCTCCCGGATTTGTGGGAGACTCGCATTTCGGTGTCAGCGTTCTCGTAGTCGTTGCCTCCGCTTCCGATCCTGGGCGCCGACCTTTCATGAGAGGGCTTCGCGAACTCCGTCATGGGGTCTCTCGCCGACACTTGGGCTTAGAGTGGCCATCCTCGGCCGCTGTCCTCGCGGTCCCGCCGCCATGCGCCTATAATGTGTGGCGATAAGCACGTCTCGAACCAAAGCAAAGCTATCGAAATGTGAAGCGATATCACCTGCATGCTACTCTGTAGGATGCTAGGCGCCGTGATCAATCCGTCCATCACTCCTCTTCTGATTCTCGGTCTCAACCGTCTTCTCTCTTCAGCTATACTCGGTGAGACGACGCAAAATTCCCAAAGTCACAAGGAGGTCGCTAATTATCCTGTAAAACTTGCGATAACGCACGAAAAAAAACGATAAATCATCGCAAAAAATCTGCGGAATTGTGCGCGGGACGCACAAATAGAATGAAACAAACGCGAAATCGATGAAATAACGCCACAAGAATGCGCGGATACGTCCGTCCTCTAATAAGTGGAAGGACTCAGGACGTCAGAGTTGCGCTGTTCGGTCGTGTCTTCCGACCTTTGTGACGGACGGAAAACGTCA
This sequence comes from Atta cephalotes, assembly GCF_000143395.1. NCBI lineage: Eukaryota > Metazoa > Arthropoda > Insecta > Hymenoptera > Formicidae > Atta > Atta cephalotes. The sequence goes on along the minus strand of NW_012130101.1, from coordinate 2,850,249 downwards.
CGTCACAATATATATAAAATTTTTTGCAAAAAATTAACACGCTTTAGGTCGCTTTAGGTTCTTTGAAGTAACAATGCAATTATAATAAGTGTTGACTATTGTATATTGGTTATTGACTATTGTATATTGTATATTGGTATATGATACGTAGAGACATTAAGAAGGATTACGATATATGACAATGAATAATATGATTGAAAATTGATATGAAATTTACTTGATATGAATGAAAAGAATAAGTAAATGATTTAATGATAGCACTCTTTAAATCGAGAAATTAACACTATCACTTTCTATGTTAGTTTCAATCACAATATACGGATCATTCAATTTCAGCAATTCAATTATTTGTATTAATTACACGATCAATATTGCATTATGCATTATAAATAAATCATAAAAAACTGAACCAATCAGAGTTTTTATTTCATGAAAACGAAGGACGTTGATTGGTACGTATGGTTCTTATGTATTACGTGTTATACAAGATTATGCGTTATACAAGGTTTAATAAACTAATTTTTAATCAACTTATGTAGCTGATAACAACGTGATTATCCAATTTTATTATAAATTTTTATAGAGTATTTATTGTATTTATTGTAGAGTATTTTACATTTACTTACATATACATATTTGTAATTGTTAAGATTAAATCGATATTTTTACAAAATCCATCAAATTTCCTAAATTGTACCATTAAAAGATAAGACTGATAATTGACAATATAAAACTAATAATTTATATCAATATAAAAATGTCAAATGTAAAAATATATGTAAGTCAATTTTATTTTGATGTATCATTTGATTTTTATTTAACAATTATTAGGGAAATGCGATAAATAAAATACCTATAGATATGATTTAGCGGTTCCCTAATAGTACTTTTTGCAGCATGTTGCATAAAGACTTATAATAAATTAATTTGTAATTGATGAAAAGTTAAACATGTAATAATAAGCGTCTAAAACCTCAAGCTACAATTTTTAATGTTCATTTGAATACAAAACAATGCAAAACATAATAAAAATGGAAAATATAATAAAAAATAGTTATGTTCGCAATCGGCGCAATCGGCAACTCTCCTTTACTTTCTGCAATATTTGTTTTATAATGTATTTATGTAATTTTTTTATTTTGCAGATCCGGAAAATTAAAAAAATTTATCGACTGCTCAGGCGCTGTATAAAAGCTGCTGAATTTAAGTACAGGTTGCCTAGAGCTGAATTTCGGCTTGCCCTAGGTGTCTACAATTAAAAAAATTAATTTTATTTTTACTTATACTACTAGAAGGCTGCCCCAAACGCTAACTGAAAATGGATTGTCAGTGTCGTAAGTTCTATTATGGTAATATGGAAAAAAATATTTTGGCTTCCGAAGAATGGTTGATGATGAAACGATGATAAATAGTTTCTATGCGCTACTTGAAAGAAATTCTGATTATACACCCCGACCTGTATGGTTAACAATTTCCTGATCGGATTGTTTCACTTGATAATTCGAAGAAGAAGCATTTGCAAATACTGCACAGTGATTTCGGTGGCGGACATTGGATTGCTTGCCATTACGACACAAAAACTGTTATTACATGATTCTCATGAAGGTAGTCGTAATGCAAAATTTGAATAGAGAAATTCGAGTTTTTGTGGACAGATTATTTCCCTTTCATGACTTTCAGAACAATTCATTATTTCCTAAAGTTCAGTCGCAAGACGACGGTAATAAATGTGATTTTATGGCGGTTGCGATTGCTACATCGATTCTGTTCGGCATAAATCCTTGCATCGTGACTATAATCGAGCTTTGCTCATTTGTCCGCTAATATTTACAAAACAAACAATAACATTTTCCGTACCTCTATAATCCTGTTCCATTAACACTATTACCGTTGGAGACATTGAAAAGACGAGATGCGGATGCACTGAGAAAAAGATTTGCACGTAGCAAGGAAACTAAAGAACCGCGTTCGAAACGAATCGAAAAAGTTTTTTCTTACAGAGAAAAATATGTTATGAATTCTGAAATAAAGTTTCAGAGGGTGCGTGATCAGTACAAAAAAGATTCTGAAATAAAACGTCAGAAGGTACATGATACATACAAAGAAGATCCTGAAAAGATGCGTAAAAGAAAGCAAAAAGATTTAGAAAATAAATGATATATCAAACGAAAATATTATTTGAAAAATGCTGCCCGTGAAAGAGACCCGCCAACGAAAATTCAGATAAAAACATCCCGACTTAAAAATATTGTACAACAAAACGTGCAATATAAAACGTGGCGAGAAGTCTATCGTACAAAGATGGATTGAAGGAAAAATTCAATACTGTTCGATCTTGGCAAAAGCGTTTCAACTTTCCAAAACGCTCGGCATTATATTCGACTGATGTCGAGGAAAATTAATAAACCGCCGGTATGTGCTCGATTGGAAGCCGAACAGATGTTCAAATGGTGCGTAATAACAAAACGCTTACGAGTAAAGAAAAAAGTTTGAGCAACCACTTATAATGGAACAATACTCTCCTCACGTATGATTAATGTTTTGCTGTTAATGGATAACAATGATAAAAAAATAAAAATATGGCACTGTAATGAGAATAAATGTCGCATAAGTGATATTTCCATGGAAAAGTTTGTTGAATTTTTGGAACAGTTCGAAGAAGATATTTTGAAAAAGAGCTAAATTCACGCGACTCAGAAATTGTTCCATTTCACATGCCAGTACCAAATTAGGACATCCTCCGGAATGCTATGCAAATTCTAATCTTTGCAAGTCATACATTGCAACGATACATCAGTACTTTATCGCCTCATTTTTCTTTCGTAAAAAATATTCGAAGAAATATCTACAAATTGATAGATAATTATAAAAAGTTTCGTTTGTTGTTTTCAGCTTTGAGATTTATCAATATGAATAAATTACTTGAAATTTCCAATGATTTAAAGAATAAAGCAAAAAATTTAACGGATATTAGTTTAGATGAGGAAAAGATTTTTTCGCGAAATTACGAAGCGTTTAAAATAATGAAAAAGCAATTGTTCAATCTACTACGTCTCTCTTATATCTTATAAAAATTATATGTGAGTAGAAACATTTCTAAACTTGAGAAGTTGAGGAAAACAATGGACGGGCCTTTTTGGAAAGACCTCATGGCCTACGTAACAAAACGCAATATCGATACTGGATTCATTTGTAAACTTTGTTTGAGTCACTTTCACAGCATGCTGCCTTCTGCTTGCTTTGAATAATCTTGCTGTAAAACCATTATCAGATGTTTTATCGGATTTCAATGATTACGAAAAAATGTTAATCAAGAAAGTGAGTAGCTTCCAAGTAGTGCAAATGATGGATTGTGTTTCGAACAAACATATACCGCACAAACAACTGATCCGCAAAGTAAAAGGTAGAACATTTCATTTGCCTCTATCTTTACAAGAAACATTGGATAAGATATATCCTCCGGAAGACCCTTTAAATTTGAATCACGAATTGTACATCCTCGTTCGAGGTATACCAAAAGGTCTAAAGTTGTTTGGAAAAATTTGGTAGATATTGAAGTATATAAGACTTTACAATGATTGAAAGACCATAATTCCCATTACTAGGAAATTCGTCTTCCAATGTCATCTGATGACTTGTCTTATAAATGATAATTTGCAAGAAACAGAATATCGGACTGTCAGTGATGAAAGCGACAGTGATGAAATAGACGAGGTGGTTGAGGACACTGTACAGTATAACAAAGATAATAATGATCAAGCCGTTTTAAAACGTAAAGCTTTCCTCACTAAAAATTCAAATCACTAAAAATTCGGGTACTAATGATCAGTATACAATATACGCAAAGCACAGTATATAATATACCAATGCAAAAGAATTGATAACGAATCTGCATTCAAGCTTTATCAAATTGAAAATTGAAGATGTTCCAATGAATAATCGTTATAAATATCTGAATGTCATGTGTTTCCCTGATTTATATTCCGAGGGTATCAATGGACAATAGGAAAATTGAAACTTTGCATTGCTGGGTTATTTATTTGTCAGAACGCGATTGATGTCAAAACACAATTCAGAATCTACAGTATTTGTTCTTCCTTCTTAATGAAACCTTAACGCTAACTATCGACAATTGAAAAATGGTATCTATTATACTATGATGGTTGCTAACCCACGAGAGAGATACACTGCCGATAGATACGTGAACGAATTGAAAGACGAACAATTGAAATCGAATTTAATGAGTATTTTTGCAAAACTGAGAAATACGGACCAATTTTGGCGACAACCAATAATGTCAAATGTATGACTCTGCATTACGATCCGGCGACGTGGTTTTTAACTTTGAGTCCTAGTGAATGGAAATGATCTGATTTGGGTGAATATTTACGAGACATGAATTCTGATAAACAAGTTGGACATCAACTAATTGCACACGATCTTATAAGTACGTCTAGATTCAAGTGCATAAAATTTAAAGTCATGATTGATTTTATTTGTTCGATAATCCAATAGGAGAAATCATTCACTATTTCTGGCAACTGGAATATCAAAGTAGAAATAGTCCAGCACGCGGTTGTATGATTTGAATAAAAGATGTCCAGTTAAGAAAAGAAAAAGTTGTGTTCATTCGAAAATACGTAACGTACAAAATTCCAAATGAAAATGTTTCGCCAACATTGTACGAAACGGTTATAAGTGATCAGAATCATAAACATAACTCGTATTGCGTACGAAAAAAACAGAAACAAATATTTACAGAAAGTGTTCGATACGACTAGTTATTGATAATTTCATTTTAAGATACATCATCACCTCAAGTGGGTAGAAAAATTTTACGCAGTAAGAGCAGATTGTATGATGTTTCTCGCAAGAAGTCGGAAAAATTTATCAATGATTATATAATCCGGCTATCAAGTTAACCTGAGAGAGGAATATGAACATACAATTTATTGAAGAAAAATCAGAGTTTTACTTAACAAAATACACGACAAAGACGGAGAAATGCAATATAGACTTTGCAATGATGGATTCCAATAAGCTCTTGGTATCGAAACTGTGGAATTTTGCGATTCGTTCATTGAATAACAGAGAATGCGAAGCTTTAGAAGCTGCGGATACACTGCTAAGGAATCCCTTGTAACGTACAGACAGTGATACCGTTGTCAAATGATTAATGAGATGAGAAACAGAAAAGTTAAATCATTCAATGAAATTAAAGCTCTCGATGAAAATTCTACGAATATTTATTGTCCGTCGCTCATCGATTGATGATTATTATCCAAGCAGACCTAAGGAATTAGAATCATTGAATTTGTACAATTTTGCCAGATTCTGGGAAATTATGAAACAGGTACCAAAAAATGACGAAGTCAAATGTTACAAACTTGTATCGGGTTTATGTTTGAAAAAACGAAAAAAATGTTATTTAATTAACTATTATCAATTTAATGTTAAAACTGAATCCTAAAAATACTTTCACTCGCTGCTTCTTCTGTTTAAACCGTGGAGAGATTTGAGTGAACTTAAAGATGCATACAAGACACGGAGCCTTTAGAATTCAGCATCTGCTTTGACGAAGGCGATAAAATATCATCGAAAGGCTCGAAAAAATACAGATAGCGTTTGAGCGCGTTGCTAAATTAATCGAAAAGCGTGAAAATGATCTGAAAACAGCAGATAGAGACAAATCCGATGACAATGAACTGGATTGCAATTCGATAGAAGCTGACGACGCGATGAAAGATCTGGTAGATTTTGGTAAGATTGACTCGATTGATTTATCGCAAATGATGTCGCGATTGAACGAAGACCAGAAAAGAATCTTCGATAGAGTATGCCAAGTTTTACAAAATAAAAATCGGATTCTGCGACTGTACGTAAGTGGCGAGTATGGTACCGAAAAAAGTTTTCTTATTGAAATGATTAAACAGATTGGATCTTCTGGATTCTGATTGGATCAGAAAACATTTGAAAAAACTGCGATATCTGCTCCCATGGGTATCGTGGCATTCAATATCGATGACTTGATGATTCATAGAATGTTTCAACTACATGTCACCTATGAATCTACGGCAAAGTATACGCACTTGTCAGACATGGTCTTGAAAACTTTGAGAGACAGAATAAAGACTGTTGAATTATTTATAATCAACGAAGTGTGATTTCGAATGACACTTATGTTTATCAATGTTTACGTTATATCTACGATTATATGAAATCTTTGATACGACAGATACAGATGATGTTTCTTTGGCAGAAAATACATTTTTCTGTTTGAAGACTTGTTGCAGCTTTCCCCTGTAAAAAAAACAATCTCCGTTAAAATGTCTTGATCATCGATCAGAGATTCAAAAGTATTTAGATATGGATGAATTTGATTTGTGGAGATTGTTACGACGAACTCTTGATTAATATGCGACAAACATGCGACATATATCGCGATATATCTTCTAGAATACAAATATTCGTTTGGTAACGGATTCCGACAATGTTTTTCAGCCAAGAAAAATCCATTTCAATGGGAGTAATTACAAAGATTGAATAAATTTTGCACTTACATGAATCAATTATCGGTTGATACAATATGTTTATTATTCACGTGTTATTTGTGCAAAGTTTTGAACATGGCAATGCTCGATAAAATTGACGGCGATGAAATTCTATTGATAGCAGAAGATGATGTCGACTGTGCTTCAGCAATGAGAAAAAAAAGCTTCAGCAATGAGCTCAAAATTTTGGAAGACAAAGATGACAAAGTTTCAAAAACAGCTGATATTGAAAGAGTAATAATGATTAAAATTGCCGCTAATGATGATTCAACAAAACATTGATGTAACTTTGAGACTTGTCAATGGAACGAGAAGCAATGTAGTTGCAGTTAATCGCTCTGTTGATGGAAATCGTATAGATTCCATTAAAATAATTATTTCGGATAATAAAGAAATCACAATAAGTAGATATAATATTAAATTCGAAATATTCCACAAAATGATGGTATATCGGAAAAAATTTCTATCGTCTCTCAGTTATGGAATAACTATATACAAAAGTCAAAGAATTACGTGTAAAATGTAATCTAGGAACGAGTGTGATGATCAAGCTTATATAGGTCTGTCATGAGTGAATACACTACATTTGATAAAAAAATTTCAATCCGTTAAAGCAAACTTAGGAGCCATTGTAGAACATATTCGACTGAGATCTATGTTCAAATCTCAGCTACCATAAATCAATTCCGAGAAAAAAGCTATGAAAATTCACGATTGTCGATGGGCCATACCTAATATCATTGATGATGTATAGAATTATAGTTGCGAGAAACTATAGAAAGTATAGTTACATGGAAAATATACGACCTCTGCAATGACAATCGTTTCGTGTTACGCTAATGTAATATTGCAATGTGCGTTTCATTGTGTATGTACAGGCAACAAATACTGAAAAATAAAGTATCGAACGCATTAACTGATATTATCTGTGCGTACGCTGAGCGTAAGCGTTGCAACATTCTAGCGATTAGAAGATCTGTCAAAGATCGCTTCGAAGAATGAACACAACAAGATTTTTCGGAATTTTTCACGGAATTTTTCTAATATCGACGTATTCCGAAATCAATGATGTTAGAACTCGAATTGAAGCACATAATATCTTGTTCAAATGCCAAATGTAACTACGCTGGAAAAGAATTGTTTGCTAATATTAATTATACAGTTGATATTAAAAAAGAAAAAAGGTGTCACTCGCAAACTTTGATTGATTTAGAATTTTCAAAATGGGAAACGATAAATGGCAATTAACGAATGTAAGGATACTGTTCTGAAAAAGATAAAAGCTATAAAAGCTTCGAAGCATTCTTTGATTAATCATTTCGTAAAATTCTTTGTTCTGTTTGGTCCTTCAAACGCTTCGAAGCGTTTGTAGCGTCAAGTGGATCGCAGCCATAGACACTATGTCTGCAAAAGATACTATGTCTGCAAAAATTAAACCACCTTAAAATATGAATTTAAGATCTAAAACAAATAAAAATTTTCATCTGAACATATGCTCGCAAACACTTCGTTGAAGAGATATTTACTTCTGCGGTTGCAGAAACTGTAAGAACGAATAATGTCATAATAATATCGAAATAAGGATTATCCTCTTTATTGCTCTATGATATCAAAATTTAATTATTAAACATTTTGTTCAAAATGATCTTTAGCCTGGAGACCAACGTTACATCTATTGATGACGAGTGGTTGATTGACATTGTGTAATGGCATAATGTAATTTTTTCACACGCTTGTACAATTCTTCGTTTTAATTGAAGGTCATTAGCAAATACTGCATATATATTTTTTGCTTCAGATGCTCTATACAAAAAAAATCTAATAGTGTTAAATCTTGTTTTATTAAAAACTCCGATTAAAAACAATTCTGTATAACTTCAGAGATATAAATATCTTTTGAACGAAGCGTTTGCGAACATACATGCAGAAGAAAATTTTTATTTGTTTTGAGGTCCTGAATTTATATTTTAAGTTTAGCGGTTTAATCCCTGATAAGAGAATTATGTCTACAAAAGACACTATGGCTTTTCTTTTAGGAGACATAATGCTCGAAGTGAAATGAAAGCAGTATTGCTTAAAGCATTATTGAAAATATGCTAAAGAGAAAGCTTTTACGAAACATTCACAAAATGTTTTTAATGATAATTTTTACATTCACAAATTAAATATTGACGTTCTTATTACTAAAATTTGGAATATTATTATTGCTTTATTATTAATATATTTGAGAATCTTTTTTAGTGGAATAGGCCTATTGGGGAAACTACTAGTAACTTAAAAAAAAATGCATCTACATTAGTACCTCTAGGGTGATAGAAAACTATAATTAAAACTCTTAATATAATAATAAATGAAATAAATAAATTCAACCATGATTCCAATAAAAATATGTCTTACTATTATAACAGTACTTGAGATACACATTTTAACAAGAATTATTATAAATTATTATAAATACTATGTTCTTTATAAAACTACGATTTTTACATTTTGGATATCAGGATTTGTGCATATTACAAAATGCCTGCCAGATGCAGTGCTCCCAAATGCACGAACTCTAATAAAGACGAATATTTGCAGCACAACATTTGCAGCAAAAGATTTATAATATGTATCACTTACAAAGACTTTATCAATCGAGAAGGAAATTGCAGCACAATAGCGTACTGCTTTTGCATCATCTAAATTGTATATCCCTACCATGGCTCTATGGAGCGATTACCATGTCTAATCAGAGGAGATCTGATCACGTGATGCAGTTTGCCACTCTCTCCCTGTAAGACTTTCTAGTGCTAGTCTATAACCTATGATATGGTCCATGCTTTTAGCGGTTATAAATGTCCGGCATCATTGGATTTCGAGTGTCTCTTTTACATTTAAAAGTTTTGCTTGTTTGTCACTGCAAAGTGCGTATTCAACTAGTCTGCGTTCTTTTGTGCTTTTATTAAATGTTGTAAGAAAAGCAACGTACTACAATATTTCAGTAGTATACTACTGAAATATCGCCTTACAGTGCGGCTTATATTTTTCTCCAATTTATAAAAGCGAATATAAGTGTATGCCTTTAAATACAAAATAAATATTTGGATTATTTATGATATGCATCTGAATTAGTTACTAAAATATCCAAATAGTCCTAGATAATGTATTTAATTTTGTTTTTTAGTTTGTTGTTTAGATACCTTAAGTCTCTTATATTATAATGTATCAGTAATTTATATGTAGATAATTGCCGAATGTGCACCACAACTATTTTTTATTATAATTTCTATTTGAAACTTTTGTATGCAAATAATTGAGAATTGTATCATTAAAAATTGTAGCTTGAGGCTTTGGACATTTATTATTACACATTTAATCTTTTACTAATAATAAATTAATTTGTTATAAATCTCTAAGGTATGATTTAAGTGAGCAGTATGCATTCGGTAACTCTCCCTTAATTATTTTTAATATTGTAAAATCTAAAAAGAAATGTCATATTGGGTTGTCCGGAAAGTTCGTGCCGATGTTGAAGGAAAATTGAAACGCAGAAAATTTTAATAAATGTATTGTATACTAAAATTTAAATTCTAGTCGGCACGAACTTTCCGGACTTTCCATTTTAAATCATATATTAATGATATATATTTATGCTACGGAATTAATAACATGATATTCGAATAATATTAAATAGCATTTTTCATTTTTGATTATTATAAAATAGTATACTCCAGTATTTAATTTTTTCGATATTCGTTATTATTAACGGTATATATTTATGTATATTATGTATATTGTATGTTATGTATGTTATGTATATTATGTATAATGTATGTTATGTATATTATAAAAATTTAAATGATTGTCTAAAATAATATATTACCATGAAAAGTAACTGATATTATTAATGCCAGTTATGTTCAAAGTGAACATACATAAAGCGTATTTTCAGAAATGTAAAATGTAATCTTTAATTTAAATAAATGATTATCTGATAACATAATATTACGACAAGTAATTGATATATTATTAAAGATGCCAATTTGAAGTGAACATATGTACATAAAGCGCATCCTTAAAAATTGAAACCTTTAAAAAATTAAATGTTTACCTTTAACAATTTAATAAATGATTAATTATCTAAAATAATATTATAAACTTTTAAAAATTTGAACGATTATCTAACAATATATATTACCATGAAAAGTAATGATGATATATTGTTCAAGATCCCAGTTCAGTGAACATACATAAAGCGTATTCTCAAAAATGTAAACTTTTAAAAATTTAAATGATGATATTATCATGACAAGTAATTGATATATTATTGAAGGTGTCAATTCAAAGTGAACATACATAAAGTATATATTATCTAAATTTAATATAATGAAATTATATTAAATTTGTATATGTAATGAAAAGTAACTATATATAATATGTTATTGAAGATGCGAGTTTAAAACGAACATATATACATATATAGTAAAACAGATTATAATTTGATTCTAGAAAATAAATGCTATATATTATTCTTAGTGCACAAAATAAAAATTGATTATTCGATTTGAAATTTATACTAGTCCGTACAATAAAAAATAATTGATTGTAATTCCAGAGTACCAATTTGTAAATGACTCGGAAAAAGAACATGGCGGCCTGCTCTAAAAAAAACTTTAATGGATTTCTTGGTGTCCATTTAGAAATAATGTCGAAGCTTTTACAAAATAATTGAAAAGATGGGTGAAAGCACAACTCCACTTAAGCCTTTTTTCAAGAAATTAGTTTTTTTATGTAATGTTGATAATAGAGAAAAAATAATAATAGAGAAATATTGTAACTTCTTAAGGATATTACATAAATTTATTTAATATTGTATCCATTTGTGCATAATAAAAAAGCAAGTTATTTTAATTTTTATTAAAATCAAGATTTTTGTAATTGTTAGACCTTTATTCCCGCCAATCCCCTCAATTATTACTACACTTGAAGCACGAAAAGTATTACATTAGAACGATATTTTTTCAAAAGCTCTAACGAAGTGAATATATATATTTTTTAATTTACTGATTATTTGTATAATTTCGTATAATTTCTTTATACTTGACTCGAAAAGTTTTTATTTGTAAAATTTAGGTTTATTTAATATTTGCTAGTTTCAGGCAATAAATTTTTTGATCAATAAATCACGAAAATACAGTGTAAACTCAAAATCGGAAGTTGATACGAAAATTCGAAATTTTACGAAAGAAAGATTAGAGGGTTTTAATCTGAGGGTTTTATTTTCATAATTCTTTTATTTCAATATTCCATCGAAAGTTTTTTAGAGCAGGCCGTCATGTTCCTTTTCCGAGTCACTAACAAATTGGTAATTATTTCATTGTATGGGCTTGTAAATAAATTTCAAATCAAATCTCAATAAACGACTTTTATTTTGTGCATTAAGAATAATATATAGCATTTATTTTCTATAACTAAATTGTAATCTGTTTTACTTGTCTGTAGTTCATTTTAAATTCGCACCTTCAATAACATATGAGTTACTTTTCATGATTACATATTGTATTAAATTTAGATAATATATATTTATGTATGTTCACTTTGAATTGGCCTTCAATAATATATCAGTTATTTGTCATGGTAATATGTTATTAGATAATCATTTATTTAAATTAAAGGTTTATATTTTTGAAAATACATTTTATATATGTTCATTTTGAACTGATATTAATAATATATCAGTTTACATATATTATTTTAGATAATCATTTAAATTTTTAAAAGTTTAAATTTTTGAAGATCTATTTTTGAACATGGCCTGAACTTTTCATTTTTATGATTTTTTAGGGATTAATAATATATCACTTTTCATGGTAATTGTTCAATTAAGAATAGGAATAAAAAAAAATCGATCAGCGAAAGCGTTTTGAAGGCGAATCTTATTTATTATTAATATATCATAGTTTAATATTTAATATTTCGTTTACAAGGATATTACAATAATTAATTGAATGAAACTTTAATGAGAAAATAAATAAATTGTTTTTTTATGATATTATATGTACAATAGAGGAAGATACATACTTCCAAGATTAATAATATGTATCTCTTACAAAGACCTTACCAATCGAGAAGGAAATTACAGCACAAGGTGATAAGCGTACTGGTTTTGCAGTCATCTAAGCTAATCGGCATACCTCCATCATGGTTTTACAGAGCTCGATTATCAATCAGAGGAGATCGGGACGTGCAGTTTGCCACTCTCTCCTTGTGAGGCTGTCTAGCTGGCACGCAAAACAGACGCGAGCGGTTCGATATTGAAAATAAAAAATTAGCAGGTGGTCGCGCATGCGCCATATTCGATCAGCGTTGCTCAGCCATATTTTCGTTAGTATCTGTTGTCCAAAATAATTGTTCCTCGCAGAAGTCGCAGATTATATCAAAACAAAATTATATGCCACTTGAGAATGACCTTAAAAGATATTTCAGGTTTAACAAAAAGAATATGGTAAAAAAGTATATTCGATGTTCTAAGGCTTAAAAGCGACATACGGAAGTATGATATTTTCTAAGAAAGGAAGAAGAATTTGTTAATAACTTTTCTTAAAAGAAGAATCTTTCTTTAAACTTGTTACACACATTCTAGGAGATAATTTTTTAACTTTAATTTGTTAACTCGATTTTGCGAAAATAAACGACATTTATGTATGGACATGCGTATACATGATGGACAATCGAATCCCATAATTTAAAAGAAAGTACTCATGAGAATACTAGAATTCTTTATTTATAATTTTTTTTTGGAGATGGACAAAAGTTATTTTTTATGGACAAATGTGGACAAATCGTGGACAATCGATTGCGATTTAGATTTTGTCAAAATTCGCATTAGAGGGTGCCAACTTTACAAACCTACGGATTATAATGGAACGATGAAATGTACCGTATCATATGGCGAAATAGTTAATCTCGGAAGCAGTGATAGGAGAAATTGCATCTATCGTGTTTGTGAAGGGATTGGATAAACGCGAGTGATTAAATGACATTTTAAACAACGACGATGTTGTGATCGAAATCATTGATAGACAATACGAAAACATTGAATCTCTCAACAATCTCGATAACATGTTTCGATGTGGAAGATGTAAAACGTTGTGCGTTAGAAAATGTATTAAAATTATTTAACTGGAGCGGGAAAAAGAATCGCAATAACAAATATATATTCAATGCTTTTTTTATCTAACCCCAACAATTTATAATAACACAACAAATATTTTCGTTCTTATTATTAGTATTATACATTTACAAATTATTTCTAATTATATCTAATCAGTGTATGCTTTTTGTAAAAGAATCAAAATAAAGAAAGATAGATATTCAAATATTGCTTCTTTTTTTATATATATCCTATGTATGCTTATGTTTTGTATACATGTGAATGAATAGAGAGTGTATGAGAGAACAATTAAAGAGAGAAACGTAGCGGAAGCAGTAATATAAGAGGTAGAAAACAGTGAAACGCTCAACGATGAGAAAAAGGAGGGAAAAAATGAAGAGAACAAGAAAAAGGATGAAGAGACACAAGACTACGAAAAGAGAAAGAGAGAGAGAGAGAGAGAGAGAGAGAGAGAGAGAGAGAGAGAGAG